>NC_059222.1:39326709-39359209 GCF_020615455.1 Coregonus clupeaformis | reverse complement strand
CCTCTGACACCGCCTGGTATAGAGGTCCTGGATGGCAGGGGAGCTTTGCCCCAGTGATGTACTGGGCCGTACGCACTACCCTCTGTAGTGCCTTGCGGTCAGAGGCCAAGCAGTTGCCATACCAGGCGGTGATGCAACCAGTCAGGATGCTCTCGATGGTGCAGCTGTAGAATTTTTGAGGATCTGAGGACCCATGCCAAATCTTTTTAGTCTCCTGAGGGGGAATAGGCTTTGTCGTGCCCTCTTCACGACTGTCTTGGTGTGTTTGGACCATGATAGTTCGTTGGTGATGTGGACACCAAGGAACTTGAAGCTCTCAACCTGTTCCACTACAGCCCCGTCGATGAGAATGGGGCGTGCTCAGTCCTCTTTTTTTTTCCTGTAGTCCACAATCATCTCCTTTGTCTTGGTCACGTTGAGGGAGAGGTTGTTGTCCTGGCACCACACGGCCAGATCTCTGACCTCCTCCCTATAGGCTGTCTCATCGTTGTCGGTGATCAGGCCTACCACTGTTGTGTCGTCGGCAAACTTAATGATGGTGTTGGAGTCGTGCCTGGCCATGCAGTCATGGGTGAACAGAGAGTACAGGAGGGGGACTGAGCACGCACCCCTGAGGGGCCCCCGTGTTGAGGATCAGTGTGGCAGATGTGTTGTTACCTACCCTTACCACCTGGGGCGGCCCGTCAGGAAGTCCAGGATCCAGTTGCAGAGGGAGGTGTTTAGTCCCAGGATCCTTAGCTTAGTGATGAGCTTAGAGGGCACTATGGTGTTGAATGCTGAGCTGTAGTCAATGAATAGCATTCTCACGTAGGTGTTCCTCTTGTCCAGGTGGGAAAGGGCAGTGTGGAGTGCGATAGAGATTGCATCATCTGTGGATCTGTTGGGGCGGTATGCAAATTGGAGTGGGTCTAGGGTTTCTGGGATTATGCTGTTGATGTGAGCCATGACCAGTCTTTCAAAGCACTTCATGGCTACAGGCGTCAGTGCTACGGGTCGGTAGTCATTTAGGCAGGTTATCTTAGAGTTCTTGGGCACGGGGACTATGGTGGTCTGCTTGAAACATGTTAGTATTACAGACTCAGTCAGGGACATGTTGAAAATGTCAGTGAAGACACTTGCCAGTTGGTCAGCACATGCTCGGAGTACACGTCCTGGTAATCCGTCTGGCCCCTGCGGCCTTGTGAATGTTGACCTGCTTAAAAGTCTTACTCACATCGGCTACGGAGAGCGTGATCACATAGTCGTCCGGAACAGCTGGTGCTCCCATGCATGCTTCAGTGTTGCTTGCCTCGAGGCGAGCATAGAAGTGGTTTAGCCTCGTCTGGTAGGCTTGTGTCACTGGGCAGCTCGCGGCTGTGCTTCCCTTTGTAGTCTGTAATAGTTTTCAAGCCCTGCCACATCCGACGAGCGTCAGAGCCAGTGTAGTATGATTCAATCTTAGACCTGTATTGACTCTTTGCCTGTTTGATGGTTCGTCGGAGGTCATAGCGGGATTTCTTATAAGCGTCCGGGTTAGAGTCCCGTTCCTTGAAAGCGGCAGCTCTACCCTTTAGCTCAGTGCGGATGTTTCCTGTAATCCATGGCTTCTGGTTGGGGTATGTACGTACGGTCACTGTGGGGACGACATCATCGATGCACTTATTGATGAAGCCAGTGACTGATGTGGTGTACTCCTCAATGCTGTCTGAAGAATCCCGGAACATGTTCCAGTCTGTGCTAGCAAAACAGTCCTGTAGCTTAGCATCTGCGTCATCTGACCACTTTTTTATTAACCGAATCACTGGTGCTTCCTGCTTCAGTTTTTGCTTATAAGCAGGAATCAGGAGGATAGAGTTAGGGGTAATTGACTGTATCCTGTGTAAGAAATTATAGAAGAGTTGGAGGTTGTTCTATGGTTCTTAGTAAGTAAAGACACGTCCTGTCAGTCATTCATTAGTTAGTGCATTCCATTGCTTGTGACATCACCATTTGCATTAGTGTGTGTGTGTGTGTGTGTGTGTGTTGTGTACTGTGCGACACTGTCTGAACTCTATAGTATTTGTTTTTGGCCCCTCCGGGCATTTGTTAAGACTCGCGCAGAATGTGTGTGTGTGTGTGTGTGTGTTAGCTCTTCCATTGTAGTATAGAGGTCAGAGTAGAGCCCTGCAGGTTGCCCTGGGGCATGTCTAACATGGATCCAGTCAGCTGGCCTGGCACATACACAGTGGGGACTCAGTGTACTGTACACAATCTGCCCTCATTGGAATGTTAATAAGCCCATTTCCGTTACTCATGCAGAGATACATGAGGCGTAGAATATTAGCTGGTGTTGGGTTTTATGTGTACAACACCAGCAGGGTGGTATTCACCAAACTGAAGAAAACGGAACGACTATCTGATCTTTTCAATAAGAAAGTCATTATTGTTGCGCTAATCAACACTCTCTTCAATGTAACACTAATCAATACGACCTTCAATGTAACACTAATCAATACCACCGTCAATGTAACACTAATCAATACCACCTTCAATGTAACACTAATCAATACGACCTGGACTTCAATGTAACACTAATCAATACAACCTTCAATGTAACACTAATCAATACCACCTTCAATGTAACACTAATCAATACAACCTTCAATGTACCACTAATCAATACTACCTTCAATGTAACACTAATCAATACTATCTTCAATGTAACACTAATAAATACAACCTTCAATGTAACACTAATCAATACAACCTTCAATGTAACACTAATAAATACAACCTTCAATGTAACACTAATCAATACTACCTTCAATGTAACACTAATCAATACGATCTTCAATGTAACACTAATCAATACCACCGTCAATGTAACACTAATCAATACCACCTTCAATGTAACACTAATCAATACGACCTGGACTTCAATGTAACACTAATCAATACAACCTTCAATGTAACACTAATCAATACCACCTTCAATGTAACACTAATCAATACAACCTTCAATGTACCACTAATCAATACTATCTTCAATGTAACACTAATCAATACAACCTTCAATGTAACACTAATCAATACAACCTTCAATGTAACACTAATCAATACAACCTTCAATGTAACACTAATCAATACTACCTTCAATGTAACACTAATCAATACCACCTTCAATGTAACACTAATCAATACAACCTTCAATGTACCACTAATCAATACGACCTTCAATGTAACACTAATCAATACTATCTTCAATGTAACACTAATCAATACTATCTTCAATGTAACACTAATCAATACCACCTTCAATGTAACACTAATCAATACCACCTTCAATGTAACACTAATCAATACAACCTTCAATGTAACAATAATCAATACAGCCTTCAATGTAACACTAATCAATACCACCTTCAATGTAACACTAATCAATACCACCTTCAATGTAACACTAATCAATACAGCCTTCAATGTAACACTAATCAATACAATCTTCAATGTAACACTAATCAATACCACCTTCAATGTAACACTAATCAATACCGCCTTCAATGTAACACTAATCAATACCGCCTTCAATGTAACACTAATCAATACAACCTTCAATGTAACACTAATCAATACAACCTTCAATGTAACACTAATCAATACCACCTTCAATGTAACACTAATCAATACCACCTTCAATGTAACACTAATCAATACCACCTTCAATGTAACACTAATCAATACTATCTTCAATGTAACACTAATCAATACAACCTGGACTTCAATGTAACACTAATCAATACAACCTTCAATGTAACACTAATCAATACGACCTGGACTTCAATGTAACACAAATCAATACCACCTTCAATGTAACACTAATCAATACCACCTTCAATGTAACACTAATCAATACGACCTGGACTTCAATGTAACACTAATCAATACAACCTTCAATGTAACACGAATCAATACGACCTGGACATCAATGTAACACGAATCAATACGACCTGGACTTCAATGTAACACTAATCAATACGACCTGGACTTTAATGTAACACTAATCAATACGACCTGGACTTCAATGTAACACTAATCAATACGACCTGGACTTCAATGTAACACTAATCAATACGACCTGGACTTCAATGTAACACTAATCAATACGACCTTCAATGTAACACTAATCAATACAACCTTCAATGTAACACTAATCAATACGAACTTCAATGTAACACTAATCAATACCACCTTCAATGTAACACTAATCAATACAACTTTCAATGTAACACTAATCAATACGACCTGGACTTCAATGTAACACTAATCAATACGACCTTCAATATAACACTAATCAATACGACCTGGACATCAATGTAACACGAATCAATACGACCTGGACATCAATGTAACACGAATCAATACGACCTGGACTTTAATGTAACACTAATCAATACGACCTGGACTTCAATGTAACACTAATCAATACGACCTTCAATATAACACTAATCAATACGACCTTCAATGTAACACTAATCAATACGACCTGGACTTCAATGTAACACTAATCAATACGACCTGGACTTCAATGTAACACTAATCAATACGACCTTCAATGTAACACTAATCAATACGACCTTCAATGTAACACTAATCAATACGACCTTCAATGTAACACTAATCAATACGACCTTCAATGTAACACTAATCAATACGACCTTCAATGTAACACTAATCAATACGACCTTCAATGTAACACTAATCAATACGACCTTCAATGTAACACTAATCAATACGACCTGGACATCAATGTAACACTAATCAATACCACCTTCAATGTAACACTAATCAATACTACCTGGACTTCAATGTAACACTAGTCAATACGACCTTCAATGTAACACTAATCAATACGACCTTCAATGTAACACTAATCAATACGACCTTCAATGTAACACTAATCAATACGACCTTCAATGTAACACTAATCAATACGACCTGGACATCAATGTAACACTAATCAATACCACCTTCAATGTAACACTAATCAATACTACCTGGACTTCAATGTAACACTAGTCAATACGACCTTCAATGTAACACTAATCAATACGACCTTCAATGTAACACTAATCAATACGACCTTCAATGTAACACTAGTCAATACGACCTGGACTTCAATGTAACACTAGTCAATACGACCTTCAATGTAACACTAATCAATACGACCTTCAATGTAACACTAATCAATACGACCTTCAATGTAACACTAATCAATACGACCTGGACTTTAATGTAACACTAGTCAATACGACCTGGACTTCAATGTAACACTAATCAATACGACCTGGACTTCAATGTAACAGCTCTTACATCAGGTGGCTCAACAGTTTTGCTGGTAGAAGTTGACCCCCTAACCACTTATAATCAACACACATTCACACAAATAGCACACCTAATAGCACACCTAATAGCACACCTAATAGCACACCTAATAGCACACCTAATAGCACACCTAATAGCACACCTAATAGCACACCTAATAGCACACCTAATAGCACACCTAATAGCACACCTAATAGCACACCTAATAGCACACCTAATAGCACACCTAATAGCACACCTAATAGCACACCAAATAGCACACCAAATAGCACACCAAATAGCACACCTAATAGCACACCTAATAGCACACCTAATAGCACACCTAATAGCACACCTAATAGCACACCTATGATGCTGAAAGATGAATGGTTGATTTCAGGTCTTGGAACAGCACATGGACGGGCGGTGGAAAGGTCATATCCATGACAACCATAGAGGAACAGACCGGGTTGGATACTTCCCTCCGTCTGTAGTGGAGGTCATCAGCCGGAGAGCAGGTACACACACACACACACACACACACACACACACACACGGCAAAGTGTACACCCAGACATACAGTTGAAGTCGGAAGTTTACATACACTTAGGTTGGAGTCATTAAAACTCGTTTTTTCAACCACTCCACATATTTCTTGTTAACAAACTATAGTTTTGGCAAATTCAGTTAGGACATCTACTTTGTGCATAACACAAGTCATTTTCCCAACAATTGTTTACAGACAGATTATTTCACTTATAATTCACTGTATCACAATTCCATTGGGTCAGCAGTTTACATACACTAAGTTGACTGTGCCTTTAAACAGCTTGGAAAATTCCAGAAAATGATGTCATGGCTTTAGAAGATTCTGATAGGCTAATTGACATCATTTGAGTCAATTAGAGGTGTACCTGTGGATGTATTTCAAGGCCTACCTTCAAACTCAGTGCCTCTTTGCTTGAGATCATGGGAAAATCAAAAGAAATCAGCCAAGACCTCAGAAAAAAAATTGTAGACCTCCACAAGTCTGGTTCATCCTTGGGAGCAATTTCCAAACGCCTGAAGGTACCATGTTCATCTGTACAAACAATAGTACGCAAGTATAAACACCATGGGACCACGCAGCCGTCATACCGCTCAGGAAGGAGACGCGTTCTGTCTCCTAGAGATGAACGTACTTTGGTGCAAAAAGTGCAAATCAATCCCAGAACAACAGCAAAGGACCTTGTGAAGATGCTGGAGGAAACAGGTACAAAGTATCTATATCCACAGTAAAACGAGTCCTATTTCGACATAACCTGAAAGGCCGTTATGTTTGGAGGAAAAAGGGTAGCTTGCAAGCCGAAGAACACCATCCCAACCGTGAAGCACGGGGGTGGCAGCATCATGCTGTGGGGGTGCTTTGCTGCAGGAGGGACTGGTGCACTTCACAAAATAGATGGCCTCATGAGGAAGGAAAATTATGTGGATTTATTGAAGCAACATCTCAAGACATCAGTCAGGAAGTTTAAAGCTTGGTCGCAAATGGGTCTTCCAAATGGACAATGACCCCAAGCATACTTCCAAAGTTGTGGCAAAATGGCTTAAGGACAACAAAGTCAAGGTATTGGAGTGGCCATCACAAAGCCCTGACATCAATCCTATAGAAAATTTGTGGGCAGAACTGAAAAATCGTGTGCGAGCAAAGAGGACTACAAACCTGACTCAGTTACACCAGCTCTGTCAGGAGGAATGGGCCAAAATTCACCCAATTTATTGTGGGAAGCTTGTGGAAGGCTACCCGAAACGTTTTACCCAAGTTAAACAATTTAAAGGCAATGCTACCAAATACTAATTGAGTGTATGTAAACTTCTGACCCACTGGGAATGTGATGAAAGAAATAAAAGCTGAAATAAATCCTTCTCTCTACTATTATTCTGACATTTCACATTCTTAAAATAAAAGTGGTGATCCTAACTGACCTTAGACAGGACATTTTTAAATGTCAGGAATTAAATGTCAGGAATTGTGAAAAAAGGTGTATGTAAACTTCCGACATCAATTGTACATGTGCACGCAGCCACAAGCGCGTACGTTCACATTAAGCTTGGTTCAACAATAGAATACCAACTATACAGCTGTAAATACCAAACAGCAGCCCTAACTGAGCTAAAGGTCCTAAAACAAACTCTCAAATAAAAATCTAAAAAATCAACTAAAAAATCGTCACATACACAGTTTTACAGCAGGTATAAAAGGTGAAATGCTTATGTGGCAGCTCCCTCAACAATGCAGTACATAAATCAATAATAACAATCAAGTCAAAAATAACAAGTATAAGTAGTAATAATGGACTGTGTTGCATAGTAATAATGGACTGTATTACATAGTAATAATGGACTGTATTGCATAGTAATAATGGACTGTGTTGCATAGTAATAATGGACTGTATTGCATAGTAATAATGGACTGTATTGCATAGTAATAATGGACTGTATTCCATAGTAATAATGGACTGTATTGCATAGTAATAATGGACTGTATTGCATAGTAATAATGGACTGTATTGCATAGTAATAATGGACTGTATTGCATAGTAATAATGGACTGTATTACATAGTAATAATGGACTGTATTGCATAGTAATAATGGACTCTATTGCATAGTAATAATGGACTGTATTGCATAGTAATAATGGACTGTGTTGCATAGTAATAATGGACTGTATTGCATAGTAATAATGGACTGTATTGCATAGTAATAATGGACTGTATTGCATAGTAATAATGGACTGTATTACATAGTAATAATGGACTGTATTGCATAATGCATAGTAATAATGGACTGTATTGCATAGTAATAATGGACTGTATTGCATAGTAATAATGGACTGTATTACATAGTAATAATGGACTGTATTGCATAATGCATAGTAATAATGGACTGTATTGCATAGTAATAATGGACTGTATTACATAGTAATAATGGACTGTATTGCATAGTAATAATGGAATGTATTACATAGTAATAATGGGCTGTATTGCATAGTAATAATGGACTGTATTGCATAGTAATAATGGACTGTATTGCATAGTAATAATGGACTGTATTGCATAGTAATAATGGAATGTATTGCATAGTAATAATGGACTGTATTCCATAGTAATAATGGACTGTATTGCATAGTAATAATGGACTGTATTGCATAGTAATAATGGACTGTATTGCATAGTAATAATGGACTGTATTGCATAGTAATAATGGACTGTATTGCATAGTAATAATGGACTGTATTCCATAGTAATAATGGACTGTATTGCATAGTAATAATGGACTGTATTGCATAGTAATAATGGACTGTATTGCATAGTAATAATGGAATGTATTGCATAGTAATAATGGACTGTATTCCATAGTAATAATGGACTGTATTGCATAGTAATAATGGACTGTATTGCATAGTAATAATGGACTGTATTGCATAGTAATAATGGGCTGTATTGCATAGTAATAATGGACTGTATTGCATAGTAATAATGGACTGTATTGCATAGTAATAATGGACTGTATTGCATAGTAATAATGGACTGTATTGCATAGTAATAATGGACTGTATTGCATAGTAATAATGGACTGTATTGCATAGTAATAATGGACTGTATTGCATAGTAATAATGGACTGTATTACATAGTAATAATGGACTGTATTGCATAGTAATAATGGACTGTATGATAATGCATAGTAATAATGGACTGTATTGCATAGTAATAATGGACTGTATTGCATAGTAATAATGGACTGTATTACATAGTAATAATGGACTGTATTGCATTATGCATAGTAATAATGGACTGTATTGCATAGTAATAATGGACTGTATTACATAGTAATAATGGACTGTATTGCATAGTAATAATGGAATGTATTACATAGTAATAATGGGCTGTATTGCATAGTAATAATGGACTGTATTGCATAGTAATAATGGACTGTATTGCATAGTAATAATGGACTGTATTGCATAGTAATAATGGAATGTATTGCATAGTAATAATGGACTGTATTGCATAGTAATAATGGACTGTATTGCATAGTAATAATGGACTGTATTGCATAGTAATAATGGACTGTATTGCATAGTAATAATGGACTGTATTGCATAGTAATAATGGACTGTATTGCATAGTAATAATGGACTGTATTGCATAGTAATAATGGACTGTATTGCATAGTAATAATGGGTATGCTGTATTGCATAGTAATAATGGACTGTATTGCATAGTAATAATGGAATGTATTGCATAGTAATAATGGACTGTATTGCATAGTAATAATGGACTGTATTGCATAGTAATAATGGACTGTATTGCATAGTAATAATGGACTGTATTGCATAGTAATAATGGAATGTATTGCATAGTAATAATGGACTGTATTCCATAGTAATAATGGACTGTATTGCATAGTAATAATGGACTGTATTGCATAGTAATAATGGACTGTATTGCATAGTAATAATGGACTGTATTGCATAGTAATAATGGACTGTATTGCATAGTAATAATGGGCTGTATTGCATAGTAATAATGGACTGTATTGCATAGTAATAATGGACTGTATTGCATAGTAATAATGGACTGTATTGCATAGTAATAATGGACTGTATTGCATAGTAATAATGGACTGTATTGCATAGTAATAATGGACTGTATTGCATAGTAATAATGGACTGTATTGCATAGTAATAATGGACTGTATTGCATAGTAATAATGGACTGTATTGCATAGTAATAATGGACTGTATTGCATAGTAATAATGGACTGTATTGCATAGTAATAATGGACTGTATTGCATAGTAATAATGGAATGTATTGCATAGTAATAATGGAATGTATTACACTGTATTTACTAATATAAAGTGGGTAGTGACTTGGTCACGCAGTGGAATGAATAGTATATGATAGAACAGCAGCATTGTGTGTGTGTGTGTGTGTGTGTCCATGAGTTCTGAGTGGGTGTGTGGGTGGGTGTGTGTGTGTGTTACAAATAAAATTGTATTTGTCACATGCACCGAATACAACGGATGTAGAGTACTTACGAGCACTTCCCAACGATGCAGAGTTAAAAAATAATTAATTAAAATAGTAAATTGAGAGGACGCTATGTACAGGGAGTACCAGTACCAGATCAATGTACAGAGGTATGAGGTATTTGAGGTAGATATGTACATGAAGGCAGGGTAAAGTGACTAGGCATCAGGATAGATAATAATAAGATATTTGAGGTAGATATGTACATGAAGGCAGGGTAAAGTGACTAGGCATCAGGATAGATAATAATAAGGTATATGAGGTAGATATGTACATGAACACAGGATAAAGTGACTAGGCATCAGGATAGATAATAATAAGGTATTTGAGGTAGATATGTACATTAAGGCAGGGTAAAGTGACTAGGCATCAGGATAGATAATAATAAGGTATTTGAGGTAGATATGTACATGAAGGCAGGGTAAAGTGACTAGGCATCAGGATAGATAATAATAAGGTATTTGAGGTAGATATGTACATGAAGGCAGGGTAAAGTGACTAGGCATCAGGATAGATAATAATAAGGTATTTGAGGTAGATATGTACATGAAGGCAGGGTAAAGTGACTAGGCATCAGGATAGATAATAATAAGGTATTTGAGGTAGATATGTACATGAAGGCAGGGTAAAGGGACTAGGCATCAGGATAGATAATAATAAGGTATTTGAGGTAGATATGTACATGAACACAGGGTAAAGTGACTAGGCATCAGGATAGATAATAATAAGGTATATGAGGTAGATATGTACATGAAGGCAGGGTAAAGTGACTAGGCATCAGGATAGATAATAATAAGGTATTTGAGGTAGGTATGTACATGAAGGCAGGGTAAAGTGACTAGGCATCAGGATATATAATAATAAGGTATTTGAGGTAGGTATGTACATGAAGGCAGGGTAAAGTGACTAGGCATCAGGATAGATAATAATAAGGTATTTGAGGTAGATATGTACATGAAGGCAGGGTAAAGTGACTAGGCATCAGGATAGATAATAATAAGGTATTTGAGGTAGATATGTACATGAAGGCAGGGTAAAGTGACTAGGCATCAGGATAGATAATAATAAGGTATTTGAGGTAGATATGTACATGAAGGCAGGGTAAAGTGACTAGGCATCAGGATAGATAATAATAAGGTATTTGAGGTAGATATGTACATGAAGGCAGGGTAAAGTGACTAGGCATCAGGATAGATAATAATAAGGTATTTGAGGTAGATATGTACATGAACACAGGGTAAAGTGACTAGGCATCAGGATAGATAATAATAAGGTATATGAGGTAGATATGTACATGAAGGCAGGGGTAAAGTGACTAGGCATCAGGATAGATAATAATAAGGTATTTGAGGTAGGTATGTACATGAAGGCAGGGTAAAGTGACTAGGCATCAGGATATATAATAATAAGGTATTTGAGGTAGGTATGTACATGAAGGCAGGGTAAAGTGACTAGGCATCAGGATAGATAATAATAAGGTATTTGAGGTAGATATGTACATGAAGGCAGGGTAAAGTGACTAGGCATCAGGATAGATAATAATAAGGTATTTGAGGTAGATATGTACATGAAGGCAGGGTAAAGTGACTAGGCATCAGGATAGATAATAATAAGGTATTTGAGGTAGATATGTACATGAAGGCAGGATAAAGTGACTAGGCATCAGGATAGATAATAATAAGGTATTTGAGGTAGGTATGTACATGAAGGCAGGGTAAAGTGACTAGGCATCAGGATAGATAATAATAAGGTATTTGAGGTAGATATGTACATGAAGGCAGGGTAAAGTGACTAGGCATCAGGATAGATAATAATAAGGTATTTGAGGTAGATATGTACATGAAGGCAGGGTAAAGTGACTAGGCATCAGGATAGATAATAAGGTATTTGAGGTAGATATGTACATGAAGGCAGGGTAAAGTGACTAGGCATCAGGATAGATAATAATAAGGTATTTGAGGTAGATATGTACATGAAGGCAGGGTAAAGTGACTAGGCATCAGGATAGATAATAATAAGGTATTTGAGGTAGGTATGTACATGAAGGCAGGGTAAAGTGACTAGGCATCAGGATAGATAATAATAAGGTATTTGAGGTAGATATGTACATGAAGGCAGGGTAAAGTGACTAGGCATCAGGATAGATAATAATAAGGTATTTGAGGTAGGTATGTACATGAAGGCAGGGTAAAGTGACTAGGCATCAGGATAGATAATAATAAGGTATTTGAGGTAGATATGTACATGAAGGCAGGGTAAAGTGACTCGGCATCAGGATAGATAATAATAAGAGTAAAATAAAGAACAGAGTAGCAGCAGCAAATGATGAGTGTGAAAGTGTGTGTGTGTGTGTGTTGTCGGTATGCGTGTGTGTGAATGAGTGTGGGTTTTGTAGTGTGTGTATGCAGTGCAGTTGGAAAGTATTCAGACCCCTTGACTTTTTCCACATTTTGTTACGTTACAGCCTTATTCTAAAATGGATGAAATTATTTTTTTCCCTCATCAATATAAACTCAATACCCTATGATGACAAAGCGAAAACAGGTTTTTAGAAATGTTTGCAAATGTATACAAAAACAGAAATACCTTATTTATATAAGTATTCAGACCATTTGCTATGAGACTCAAAATTGAGCTCAGGTGCATCCTGTTTCCATTGATCATCCTTGAGATATTTCTACAACTTGATTGTAGTCCACCTGTGGTAAATTCAATTGATTGGACATGATATGAGAAGGCACACACCTGTCTATATAAGGTCCCAGTTGACAGTGCATGGCAGGGCAAAAACCAAGCCATGAGGTCGAAGGAATTGTCCGTAGAGCTCCAAGACAGGATTGTGTTGAGGCATCGATCTGGGGAGGGGTACCAAAAAATGTCTACAGCAGTGAAGGTCCCCAAGAACACAGTGGCCTCCATCATTCTTAAATGGAAGAAGTTTGGAACCACCAAGACTCTTCCTAGAGCTGGCCGCCCGGCCAAACTGAGCAATTGGGAGAGAAGGGCCTTAGTCATGGAGGTGACCAAGAACCCGATGCTCACTGACAGAGCTCCAGAGTTCCTCTGTGGAGATGGGAGACCCTTCCAGAAGGACAACCGTCTCTGCAGCACTCCACCAATCAGGCCTTTATGGTAGAGTGGCCAGACGGAAGCCACTCCTCAGTAAAAGGTACATGACAGCCCGCTTGGAGTTTGCCAAAAGGCACCTAAAGGACTCTCAGACCATGAGAAACAAGATTCTCTGGTCTGATGAAACCAAGATTGAACTCTTTGGCCTGAATGCCAAGTGTCACGTCTGGAGGAAACCTGGCACCATCCCTACGGTGAAGCATGGTGGTGGCAGCATCATGCTGTGGGGATGTTTTCAGCGGCAGGGACTGGGAGACTAGTCAGGATCGAGGGAAAGATAAACGGAGCAAAGTACAGAGAGGTCCTTGATGAAAACCTGCTCCAGAGCGCTCAGGACCTCAGTCTGGGGCAAAGGTTCACCTTTCAACAGAACAACGACCCTAAGCACACAACGCACACAACCAAGACAACTCAGGAGTGGCTTCGGACAAGTCTCTGAATGTCCTTAAGTGGCCCAGCCAGAGCCCGGACTTGAACGCGATCCAACATCTCTGGAGAGACCTGAAAATAGATGTGTAACGAAGCTCCCCATCTAACCTGACAGAGCTTGAGAGGATCTGCAGAGAAGAATGGGAGAAACTCCACAAATACAGCTTGTAGCGTCATACCCAAGAAGACTCGAGGCTGTAATCGCTGCCAAAGGTGCTTCAACAAAGTACTGATTTAAACGGTCTGAATAAACGGTCTGAATACATATGTAAATGTAATATTTCCGTTTTGTATTTTTTATAAATTTGCAACAATTTCTAAAAACCCGTTTTTGCTTTGTCATTATGGGATATTGTGTGTAGGTTGATGAGGGGAAAAAACCATTTAATCTATTTTAGAATAAGGCTGTAACGTAACAATGTGGAAAAAGTCATGGGTTCTGAATACTTTCCGACTGTGCTGTATAGTCTTGTAAATGTGCATAAAGTCAGTGCAAGATAGGGTCAGTGCAGATAGTCCGGGTAACCATTTAATTAACTATTTAGCAGTCATAT
Source organism: Coregonus clupeaformis (assembly GCF_020615455.1). NCBI lineage: Eukaryota > Metazoa > Chordata > Actinopteri > Salmoniformes > Salmonidae > Coregonus > Coregonus clupeaformis. The sequence continues at coordinate 39,344,703 of NC_059222.1, read as the reverse complement.
GGCTTGGGGGTAGAAGCTCTCTCAGAGCCTGTTGGTCCGAGACCCGATGCTCCGATACCGCTTGCCAGATGGGTGACTGGAGTTCTTGACGATATTTCGGGCCTTCCTCAGACACTGCCTTGAGTAGATGTCCTGGAATGGCAGGACATAACACACACACACGGAGGCACACACACACACACACGGAGGCACACACATACACAGAGGCACACACACACCATTTAATAGGATTAGCATGGGCAGATTGGGAAGTGTCAACTCAGTTCTAAATCCTGAGACTGCGTTGTGTGTGTGTGTGCGTGTGCGTGTGTGTGTGTGTGCGCGAGAGAGAGAGAGAGAGAGAGAACTGAAGGGAAATCCAGTTGAAAGCTCATGTGAGTCGTTGACAGGTCCTTGCTGTTAGAGCAAACTTATCAGAGGCAAACTCTGCAGTGTGTGTGTTCGAGCCTAGTAAACCTCCCTCCTCAGCAGTAGTGCTGATATGAAAGCTCTCTCTGTGGGAATGAAAGCTCTCTCTGTGGGAATGAAAGCTCTCTCTGTGGGAATGAAAGCTCTCTCTGTGGGAATGAAAGCTCTCTGTGGGAATGAGAGCTCTCTCAGTGGGAATGAAAGCTCTCTCTGTGGGAATGAAAGCTCTTTGTGGGAATGAAAGCTCTCAGTGGGAATGAAAGCTCTCAGTGGGAATGAAAGCTCTCTCTGTGGGAATGAAAGCTCTCAGTGGGAATGAAAGCTCTCTCTGTGGGAATGAAAGCTCTCTCTGTGGGAATGAAAGCTCTCTCTGTGGGAATGAAAGCTCTCTCTGTGGGAATGAAAGCTCTCTGTGGGAATGAAAGCTCTCAGTGGGAATGAAAGCTCTCTCTGTGGGAATGAGAGCTCTCTCTGTGGGAATGAAAGCTCTCTCTGTGGGAATGAAAGCTCTCTGTGGGAATGAAAGCTCTCACTGTGGGAATGAAAGCTCTCACTGTGGGAATGAAAGCTCTCACTGTGGGAATGAAAGCGCTCTCTGTGGGAATGAAAGCGCTCTCTGTGGGAATGAAAGCTCTCACTGTGGGAATGAAAGCTCTCACTGTGGGAATGAAAGCTCTCTGTGGGAATGAAAGCGCTCTCTGTGGGAATGAAAGCTCTCACTGTGGGAATGAAAGCTCTTGCGGTTTTATGAAGTTGTCTACCTGTAAGGATAGGATGCATGTCTTGGGTGGGACCTGAGACTCAAGTTCTAAAACACACACAAATGCAGATGCACAAACACACTTTCCCCATCCTTTACGCTGTGTGTGTTTCTGCGTTCTGCTTCTGGCCTGCAGGGGGTACTCTCTCATGTCAGGTCTCGTTGCCAAGTCAACGGCAGCAGCACTTCCTGTCAAGAGCTCCTCCCACCATTATTGGCGTGGCCCCCCAGTCTGAGGACTCCTACACCCTGTACTACGACCACGCAGGTACACACTTCCTTTATGAAGTTACTTACAGATGCTCTCAACTTGTCAATTTCTTGGAAACAACGTGGCTTCTGATTTATTGGGGCCCTGATGACACCCCCCAGACCCCCTACTCCATACCCGCCTTAGTCCTGCTGAGAGTTACCCTGGCCTAGGGTCTTCTGGACCCACTCTACCCGCCTGGCCCCCACTCCTCAGTACACTTCCACCAGACCTGGCTTACAGTGTGTGTGTTTGTTAGGTACCTGTACACCTGGCAGTCTCCTTTCAGCCCCAGCTAGTCCAGCTAGCCCCAGTGAGGAGATATGGGTCCTCAGGAAGTCTCCCACTGGTAAGAGTGTGTACCCAGCTACCCAATTACCCAAACTACCCCTGTGCCCTCTGTTCACCCACTCCCTTAGATGTACCCCACTACCCCCTCTAAAAGTCAAGCTTACTGCCTCCATTCAGGCCTAGAGAGCTGCTGACCTGCCCCCCTCCAAGCGTCCCGTCCAAGTGTCCATTCCACACTCTCTCTCTCTCTCTCTCTCTCTCTCTCTCTCTCTCTCTCTCTCTCTCTCTCTCTCTCTCTCTCTCTCTCTCTCTCTCTCTCTCTCTCTCTCTCTCTCTCTCTCTCTCTCTCTCTCTCTCTCTCTCTGTATCTCTGTCTCTCTGTCGCTGTCTGTCTCTCTCTCTGTCTCTCTGTCGCTCTCTCTCTCTGTCTCTCTCTCTCTCTGTGTCTCTCTGTCTCTCTGTGTCTCTCTCTCTCTCAGTGTCTCTCTCTCTGTCTCGCTCTCTCTGTCTCTCTCTGTCTCTCTCTGTCTCTCTCTGTCTCTCTCTCTCTCATTCTATGTCTCTCTCTCACTCTCTCTCTCTCTCTGTCCTCATTCTCCCTCTAGCAGGAGACAGGAACAGTGTTGGCAGTGCAGGCAGCAGTGCAGGTAGTGTGGGGAGCAGTCGTAGTGCTGGCAGCGGGCAGAGCTCAGAGAACAGCTTAGTACAGAACAGGACACCCACTCGCCAAACAGCCGCCGCAGTGGAGCCCCACACGGGCATGGTGAGTACAGTAACCTGGCAATTATCATTGAAATGTTATAGATATCATTAGCTTAAGTAAAGATTACACTTGGTTTCAGGAAAATAAAAAGCTTTTTAAAGGTCGCATGGACCACAAATAGCTGAAGGTATTCCTCTTTCTGTGTGTAGTTGGCTCCCTCTGTTGGTGAGTCCGGAGAACAGCTGTTCCTCCCGGCAGGACCAGATCCCAGCAAACAACCTGATGGACCTACAGGTCACTTACCTTGTACACTACTTACCCTTCCTCTCTCCCCTCTTCTCCTCTATGTATTTCCCTTCCTCTCTACCCTCTTCTCCTCTAGTTATTTCCCTTCCTCTCTCCCCTCTTCTCCTCTATTTATTTCCCTTCCTCTCTCCCCTCTTCTCCTCTAGTTATATCCCTTCCTCTCTCCCCTCTTCTCCTCTAGTTATTTCCCTTCCTCTCTACCCTCTTCTCCTCTAGTTATTTCCCTTCCTCTCTCCCCTCTTCTCCTCTATGTATTTCCCTTCCTCTCTACCCTCTTCTCCTCTAGTTATTTCCCTTCCTCTCTCCCCTCTTCTCCTCTATTTATTTCCCTTCCTCTCTCCCCTCTTCTCCTCTAGTTATTTCCCTTCCTCTCTCCCCTCTTCTCCTCTAGTTATTTCCCTTCCTCTCTACCCTCTTCTCCTCTAGTTATTTCCCTTCCTCTCTACCCTCTTCTCCTCTATTTATTTCCCTTCCTCTCTCCCCTCTTCTCCTCTAGTTATTTCCCTTCCTCTCTACCCTCTTCTCCATCTATTTATTTCCCTACAGCTCTCCCCCTTCTCTCTTTGTCTTTCTCCATTTTATAATGTATACTCTGCCCTACCAACGCCAGAGACATTAGCTTGAAATAATGGCTGTAATTTTCGGGTAGATATATTCTGTTTGTGTCTTTTTGTCAGGCCCCGTGTAGCTCAGTTGGTAGAGCATGGCACTTGTAACGCCAGTGTTGTGGGTTCGTTTCCCACGGGGGGCCAGTATGAAAATGTATGCACTCACTAACTGTAGGTCTGTAATAATGGTTGTCCCACTGGCTATCATAAATTGAATGCACCAATTTGTAAGTCGCTCTGGATAAGAGCGTCTGCTAAATGTAAAAATGTAAATGTCTGTTAAACAAGCTGTATTCAGACTGAGGTCAGACTTATAGAGTATTCCACCGGTCGTCCTAGCCCAGACCAGGCCTATAGTAGCTAGCTACAGCCACAGGGCAGAGGGGAAATGTGAGGGAGAGTAAGAAATACAGCTACTTACCTCACTACATCAACAAGACAGAAACCGTCTTTCTGCACAGCAACTTACCTCTCCACAAACCAATATAGACAACGGATCTCCTCACTATAAACCAACTCACCTCACTGCAAAACATAAGAGTCCCAGATGGCACCATAGTCCCTTTAGGGCACTTTAAAGGGAATAGGGTTCCATTTGGGATACAGCCAGAAGCTCAGCTCTTGATTGAAGCAATAAGAGGGGACGGAGTTAGTCTTTGGTCTCGCCTGGGACAGGACAAGGGAGAGAAATGGAAGAAGGACAGAAAACATGGGGAGGGAGGGAGGGAGGGAGGGGGAGAGGGGGAGAGGGGAGAGAGAGAGAGAGAGAGAGAGAGAGAGAGGAATGGACACTTGGACGGGACGCTTGGAGGGGGGCAGGTCAGCAGCTCTCTAGGCCTGAATGGAGGCAGTAAGCTTGACTTTTAGAGGGGGTAGTGGGGTACATCTAAGGGAGTGGGTAAACAGAGGGCACAGGGGTAGTTTGGGTAATTGGGTAGCTGGGTACACACTCTTACCAGTGGGAGACTTCCTGAGGACCCATATCTCCTCACTGGGGCTAGCTGGACTAGCTGGGGCTGAAAGGAGACTGCCAGGTGTACAGGTACCTAACAAACACACACACTGTCTGGTGGAGGTGTACTGAGGAGTGGGGGCCAGGCGGGTAGAGTGGGTCCAGAAGACCCTAGGCCAGGGTAACTCTCAGCAGGACTAAGGTTCTGGTTTTTCCTTGTTATCTGCAATCTCTGTAGTTATTACTCTGTTACTTTAGTGGGTTTATAGTTTTACTAGAGACTTTTACCATTGTTAGGTTCTGAACAAACAGAGTAAAAACTCAAACGGACGACTAGAAAAAAGCTCAAACCAAGTTCATTCACCCACTGGGTCATACAGCTGCAAAGACGAAGCATGATTACACAAGCACATATATTTTTAACCTCCTACTAGGCGGGGTCAACTCCTTACACATCTAGACAGCCAATACATCTCTGTTGCTAGGCAGGAACTGAATTGGTTCCTCTCACTGGTGTAGTCATGGCCCTGCCTGATGCTAGAACCTTTGTGGGCGTGAAAGTATGTGTGTGTGAGACAGGACTGTAGTAGGAGGGTCGTTGTGGTGGGCCCCTCTGGCCCCCCTCCCAGAGGTTTCTTCTCACTTCATCTGTTGACTTGACCTTGAGATGAATTCCTCACTCCTCCCTAGTTCCGCAGCTGGCCTGCCTTATCAGAGACTAACTATTGCCATTCACCTCCCTCCTTAGAAACATGGAACAGAATATGAACTTTCTACACTTACCATTGTTTCTCACTCAGTAACTTTCCATACACCAAGTCCCTAACTACCCTTCATTGACCCCAACATATACATTCCTTATACATGTAAAGTAATCAATAAGTTCTAGTATGGTAACATGAATAAGTATATTTCAAGCTAGAATCCAATACCATTGTGTGTCTTGACCTAAATAATGTAGTCCGTTTCAGAGAGCAAAGGTGAAAATGTTTAGGGCTCTATTCAATCCGTGGCGCTGAAGATCCGCTTTATAGCGCGATTGACAATTAAAGGCAATGTTCCCCCCGATCGCGGAGACTGAATCCAGCCCTAAATCTCTACAAAACTATTTTTGCCTACGTCTTCACCAGAGCATGTTTCTACTGTTCTATGGTGATTATAGTCGCTTTGGATAAAAGCGTCTGCTAAATGGCATATTATTATTATTATTATTATGGATTTGCTCTGTGTTTTAGTAGTGGAACAGTGCTGTGATGATCAGGGTAAACAATTAGGATAAACAGAGAGCCAACCAGCGGTGGTGTTGGGTATAATCATGTCCATGTGTAAGGACGGACACAGACGCGGTCCTAATCAACCAGTTCTGCACTGTAGTCCTTTCATACTAGCATCATAACTTTTCCTGTTAATAATAATACAAAATAACACTTTTCAAGACACCCAAAGTCACTTTACATACAAGAATAATCAGCAACTAAAAACACATTTTGTCTTGATGAAATCACTGAATGGTGCGGTTTAGGCAGTAGTCTTGTAAACAGATAAAGTTCTGCTACACCCAGCTTCTAGATACAGTGTATCACTATGGGACTGTTTTTCTGTGTCTCTGTCTGTCTGTCTCTCTCTCTCTTTCTCTCTGTGTGTCTCTCTCTCTCTCTCTCTCTCTCTCTCTCTCTCTCTCTCTCTGTGTGTGTGTCTCTCTCTCTCTCTCTCTCTCTCTCTGTGTGTGTCTCTCTCTCTCTCTCTCTCTCTCTCTCTCTCTCTCTGTGTGTGTGTGTGTCGCTGTATCTCTCTCTCTCTCTCTCTCTGTGTGTGTGTGTCGCTGTATCTCTCTCTATCTCTCTCTCTCTCTCTCTCTCTGTGTCTGTCGCTGTATCTCTCTCTCTCTCTCTGTGTGTGTGTCGCTGTATCTCTCTCTCTCTCTCTCTCTCTCTCTCTCTCTCTCTCTCTCTGTGTGTCTGTCGCTGTATCTCTCTCTCTCTCTGTGTGTGTGTGTGTGTGTGTGTCGCTGTATCTCTCTCTCTCTCTCTCTCTCTCTCTCTCTCTCTCTCTCTCTGTGTGTCTGTCGCTGTACTCTCTCTCTCTCTCTCTCTCTCTCTCTCTCTCTCTCTCTCTCTCTCTCTCTCTCTCTCTCTCTCTCTCTCTCTCTCTCTCTCTCTCTCTCTCTCTCTCTCTCTCTCTCTCTCTCTCTCTCTCTCTCTCTCTCTCTCTCTCTCTCTCTCTCTCTCTCTCTCTCTCTCTCTCTCTCTCTCTCTCTCTCTGTGTGTGTGTGTCGCTGTCTCTCTCTCCCTGCCTGCCTTGGGAGTAGAAGCATGTGTGTTTTGGATGTAGGGTAGTTGATTGATGAGGTGTGTACAGAGGGGCCCCTCTCTCCCTCTTGCTCTATACCTCTCTCTCTCAGGTGCTTTCTTCACCCGGAAGGGGGTTGGGGGGGTGGGGGCCCTGACCTGTTTGGATCGAGGGAGATATCAAAACCATTGTCCCAGCTGAAAGAGAGAGGAGAGATCTGACATCGGTCTGTTGACATGCCCCTCAGATCTACAAGATAATACTCAAGATCTACAAGATAATACACCTTCACCTCAGTCCTTCCTCATGCTTTCTGTTAGCTGTGTACATTTCATTTGATAAAAGTTGTAATCTGTCTCTTGTCTCTCGCTCTATCTCCCCAGGTGGTCTGCGTCATCAAGTCAGTGGTGGTACTCAGTTGGGGGAACAGAGTGGCTTCATGCGTCCAGATCAACTCCTGGTGGGCAGAGTAAGTTGAATATGGTGTGTGCGTCAGTCCGTTTGCCCGTGTCTGAGTGATAACCCTCTGTTCTCCGTCTATAGGACTCTGAGACCATCTACCAATGGCTGTGTGAGTTCCAGCTGGAGAGCTACACTGCTAACTTCCTCACAGCAGGATACGATGTACTAACTATCAGTAGGATGACCCCAGAGGTCAGACACTGGATTCTATTACCCATTCATACGTTTATTGATTACGCTTAATTGATTGACACATTTGAGAGTAACTGAGATATTAACACACACACACCTCTACAAGGTCTCTCTTTGTGGCATTGAGATTTAAAACAAACGTATTCCTGCATACACATTTACCTCTGTTTATTTTTTAGGTCAACAAAATAAAATAAGCATGGATAAATGTGTTCTGTAGTCATTTGTGTCATTGGCAGCCTAGTCGTGGGGGTTTTCTAACCTGGTGTGTGTCTCTCCAGGACCTAACAGCCATCGGTGTGACCAAACCAGGCCACCGTAAGAAGATCTCCATGGAGATAGGCAACCTGAACATCCCAGAGTGGCTGCCTGACTACATCCCTGTAAGAGACTGTCACATGACCTTTGAACTATGTACACAGTTCTGGCTGATGACGACAGGCCTTTGACACAGAAAGAGAGAGTTAGTTGTGCAGTAGTGTATGTAGTCTGTTGTTAATAATAATTAATGAGTTCTTCATGTTTCATGTAGAGCTTTACAATCAGCAGTAACTGTCTTTTGTCGTACAACTATTGGTCAACAAGCTCACCGTCACTCTGTCTTCTCTCTCTGTCCATCTCTCCCTCTCTCCCTCTCTCTCTGTCAGTCTGAGCTGTCAGATTGGTTGAGTGCGATCGGGCTCCCTCAGTACCAGAAGAGACTGTGTGAGAATGGTTATGACACCATCAGCATCGTCAAGGATATCACCTGGGAAGACTTATCAGAGATAGGAATCACCAAGCTGGGTAAGAAATCATCACACACTTCTGACGCACAGATGCACTTCACATTGCAAGGTCACATTGTTTAGTTTAAGTGCATCTGTACGTCTGCAGTGTATGTGAGAGCTCTTGGACACATCCCCCTTGTCAATATGACAGCCTTGGTGTTGACAACCAGTTATCAACCTTTTTTAACCACTTGTATACAAAAATAACTGTTCAAAAAGTTATTTGTTTTCTGCAATTTGTGTTTCTAGAATTTGTGTTCTTTTATCTCGCCCTCCCCTCTCTCTCCCTCCCCTCTCTCTCGCCCCCCCTCTCTCTCTCCCTCCCCTCTCTCGCCCCCCCTCTCTCTCTCCCTCCCCTCTCTCTCGCCCCCCTCTCTCTCTCCCTCCCCTCTCTCTCCCTCCCCTCTCTCTCGCCCCCCTCTCTCTCTCCCTCCCCTCTCTCTCGCCCCCCCTCTCTCGCACCCCAGGACATCAGAAGAAGCTTATGTTAGCCGTGAAGCGTTTATGCGACCTGCATCGTACTCATCACCATGCCAACGGCTCCGACATGCTCCGGCGTAAACCCCCCACGGCTCTGGAACTGGTGGCTATCGAGCCCCCCGAGATCCCCGCCGACTGCTGCCCCCCGACCCCTCACACCCCCAGGACACCCTTCCTCTCCTTCAATGACAGCGAGCTGAGCACAGGAGGAGGGGGGGGGATAGGGGGGTTTGGGATGGGTGTGGGGGGTGTGGTGTCGCCGTTGTCGCTCAGCCAGGAGAGCATCGGAACGCGCTCCCGCGGATCTGGGAATTCTGGGAAATCTGGGAAATTTCCGGGATATTCCCAAGAGCTTCACCAACAGACTCTGGCATCGGCTGGAGCGTACAGTCGCTCGGACGAGAGCTTGGGAGGAGGAGGTGGGAGACAGGGGGGAGGAGGGAGTTCAGGGAGAGACCGACAGAGACCCACAGAGGTGTGGTCAGACCAGAAGCGCCACCCCCAGCCCCCCACTAAACTACCCATCACCCCCCTCACCCCTCCTCTCACCCCCAGCACGATGCCCCGCTTTGCCTACCCAGCCTTGCCTGTGCCCAGTAAACCCAAACCTTGCCAGTCCCCTGCCCATCACCCCCTCTCCTCTCCCCCCTCCCCCTCTCCTCAGGCCTCACCCACACAGAGGGCCTTCAACTACCACCACACCCAGGAAGGAGGCACCTATCTGTGCCAGCGTGGTCTACCCAAGCCTCAGGCTGGAGCAGTCCCCCTCCCAGGACTAGGCCTCAACACAGAGGCTCTTAAGGGCCCTAAGAAACGCACCCAGAGTCTGACACGCTACGCCCTGTCAGATGGAGAACCGGAAGACGACGAGTCATCGCTGCAGGAATCCGTTCCCCCGGTGACCATTCCCTCGTACGCCACACTAGGACGCAAACCAGTACGCGGCCAATCAAATTCCTCCGCCGTCCAACGCCACATCAGCCGGAGCCACTCATTCGCTGTCCGCTCTCGCCGCAAAGGCCCGCCCCCACCGCCACCTAAGAGGATGAGCTCGGTGAGTGGCAGCCAGGCCAGCGAATCAGGAGGAGCGGCAGTAGTGCCAGGGCAGGTGGAGGTGGGAGGGGTGGAGACGGAGAGTGCAGGCAGTGTGAGAAGCATCGCAGCCAGGCTACAGGGGTCCGGGCCCAGGGGCAGCCCCTCTAATGGGGTAGTGTTACCCTCCCCTCGCACCCCCACCCTCGCCTCCCACAAACCTGTACCCGCTCTGGGGCTGGGGGGCCTGAGGAGGATGGGGGGCGAGCGGAGGGATAGAGATGGAGGGATAGAGAGAAGCCCAGAAGAGGAGGAGAGTGGGAGGAAGAATGGTTCAGTATTTGAAAGCTCTACATCACCTCAGAGTAGCTCCAGTGAGAACCTCCCTTTCGCGGAGGAGGGCAACCTCACCATCAAACAGCGGCCCAGGATGGGAGCAGGCTTCCGGTCAGACCCTGAAATCCAACCCCAGGCTTCTCCGGAAGACCAAACAATGCAGGCCCCAAAGACCTTGGGGGTCCCTGAGTTCAACCTCAAAGAGTCGGACACGGTCAAACGACGCCGCCAGCCCAAAGACCGGGACACACACACACTGGACGAGATCTTCACCGTCAGCGAAGATGACGGACACACACAGCCACACACACACGGCCGGTCCAACGGCTTCCACACACACACAAACAGAGACAAGCGAGAGGAGGAAGCAGGTGTGAGGTCAGGGAGCAGTTTACAGAGAGTAGGATCGACAGGGAAAGGCCAGAGACCAACTCTGTCCTCCAAACCAACCAGCCCTCCCCTCACACCTGCCCTCAACCCTAAACCAGCCTGTCAACAGGAGACAGCGACAGGCAGCACACAGAAACATGTAACAGCCAGTCAAAATACACACACAACCACCTCTATACCAGGCAATCCACAGAAACCAGTAACAGCAACCAAAGCAGGCAGTCTGCAGAGAACAGTAACATCCAGGCCAGTGAATCAGACGCCTGCCACCGTCTCTGCCTCTAAACTTCCCCAGCTCTGCTCATCCATAACCTCAGCCCCTAAAGCCCGTTCCCCTGGTGTGACTCTCGATGTGGTCCAGAGTTTGGCTTTCGCTGCCCCATCTGCCACAGTCCAGGCAGCCCCCCCTCCATCCTACCACACCTCGGGGCCTCCAGGCCTGGCAGGAAAGACCCAGGCTGGTGAGGCCTGCTCGGAGGTGTTGGTTCAGAGGAGGCTGGATGAGACCAACAGGTCACTGGAGGCAGCGCTGGATGTTGTAGAGAGGAAAATGGCTCAGGTTGACTGCACTGACGGGTAAGACACACACACACACACACACACACCCATGCAGGCAGACACACACACCCGTGCAGGCAGACACACACACACACACACACACACACACACACACACACACTGTGTTAACACTCTCCTCTCTCTTTTCCAGTGGCAGCAGCACAGTGAAAGCAGCAGGGAATATCCTGGATGACATCGGCAACATGTTTGATGACCTCGCCGACCAGCTGGATGCCATGTTGGATTAAATCCTTCCTCTTCACTTCACTCAAGGCAACCTGAATAGGACCAGTATGATTGGGTTGCCAGATCCATAGGGTTGCGTCCCAAATAGCACCCTATTCCCTTTATAGTGCACTTCTTTGACCAGAGCCCTGGAATAGGGAGCACCATTTGGGATGCACCCGTAGAATTGATTAGACTGATGCACTGATCTGCATGTTTCATAGGGTGGATACGAGAAAGTATGAGGAGAGAGAGGAGAGGAGAGGAAGAGTGAGGGAAAGTGAAAGGAGGGAGAGGAGAGAAATGGGGAGAGGAGAGCAGGGAGGCACAATGTGGAGAACCTCTGACTGCACTTGTATGTCCTAAACACACGCACACTTTATGATGTCATCAGAATTTCAACGCAAGCACTTACTGAACTCGACGGATACACCTGTGGATTTTTGTTGTTTGAATAGCATCAGTGAGACACACACACATCGGGACTTGCCTAAACTGGAGCGCATAACCCTGGATCAATAGTTTCGCTAGGCAAAGACAGCACAATAACACACAACAGTTTACTGTGTTTTATTACATAGAGCACGGGTTTATGACATGGAGCACAGGTTTATGACATGGAGCACGGGTTTATGACATGGAGCACGGGTTTATGACATGGAGCACGGGTTTATGACAGATGCTACAGCTTTGCTCTGAGCCAACCCGATTTTACCACAAAGGGAATAAGGGTCCATTTTTAACATGTATTGTAAATTATATCATATTCTCGTCTTTAAACTTTACCCAATGTTATGTTAAGTGTGTCAATATTCTTAACATGAGAATCTTCAATGTTACTGAAAAGTAAGAATTTGTTTTTACTTTGCATTTATTTGTCTTAACAAAGGGAGCATCTATTTTCTTCAAAATATACTATACGTGATGTTAGGAGTAACTATGTCATTAGAAAAGTTTTATGTTAACATGTAATATACACTGAACAAAAATATAAACGCAACATGCAACAATTTCAACGATTTTACTGAGTTAGTTTATATAAGGAAATCAGTCAATTGAAATACATTCAATAGGCCCTAATATATGGATTTAACATGGCTGGGCAGGGGTGCAGCCATGGGTGGGCCTGGGGGGGCATAGGCCCACCCATTTGGGAGCCAGACCCACCCACTGGGGAGCCAGGAGTTTTCCCCACAAAAGGGCTTTATTACAGACAGAAATACTCCTAAGTGTCATCAGCTGTCCAGGTGGCTGGTCTCAGACGATACCGCAGGTGAAGAAGCCGGATGTGGAGGTCCTGGGCTGGCGTGGTTACACGTGGTCTGCAGTTGAGGCCGGTTGGACGTACTGCCAAATTCTCTAGAACGACGGAGGCAGCTTATGGTAGAGAAATGAACATTAAATTCTCCGACAACAGCTCTGGTGGACATTCCTGCCATCAGCGTGCTTCAAAATTCACACTTATGTGGCATTGTGTTGTGTGACAAAACTGCACATTTAAGAGTGGCCTTTTATTGTCCCCAGCACAAGGTGCACCTGTGTAATGATAATGCTGTTTAATCAGCTTCTAGATATGCCACACCTGTCAGGTGGATGGATTATCTTTGCAAAGGAGAAGTGCTCACTAACAGGGATGTAACCAACATTTGCTTTTTGCGTGTATGGAACATTTATGGGATCTTTAATTTCAGCTCATGAAACATGGGCCAACACTTTTGCGTTTATTTTTATTCAGTATACTATATTCTTGGTAATTGTTTGCGAGTTGGAGAAACATTTCAATTTATCTCAAAGATGTATGACATTATCTATATTAAAATGCATGTATGTTTGTATTTATGGTTTACCAAAACATCCAGTGTTTGCCCTCCAAAGAGTGTGGGGGGGCAGTGATACTTTGTAAAGCACTATTGTCAAATGAGAGCACAAGTCTTCAGGTCCATCTGAGCTGTGGAAGGTGTTGCAATATGTTGTGTGTCGGCTGTGAGGTCAGTATACACACACCAATACATTACAGTAGAACAGGCTTGGATGGTTCTAATCCACTGCATAGCATCAGACTTCTCTGCATTGGACCCAGCTGTACTACTGTAACCTACAGTAAACTCTGACCTAGTTAAAGGCACAATCTGTAACTTTGTGTTTCCAGTGCTGCTCCTGCACTTGTTTTGCAACTGTAACTGCCACTTGAATTCTGTTAACCCCGTGCCACCCCCAAAACCAAACACAAGGAGGCAGAGTTGGGCCCATTTCAGTGACTGTTTCTTGGAGAGAGAAAGCGGCTTCCGTTACAATCACTGCATCAACTGACTTTTCGTGTGGAGTTAAAACAAACAAATATGAACTTGTATTTCATCCAACAGTCTGTATGCACCTTCTCTGTCATGTCAACAATATTGTATGCATATTATCGTTCATAAAACAAAATTCCATGATTGAAAAATCCCACGATTATAGCATTGTAGTCATTCTATAGCTGTGATATTTTTGAGTAACGGTTTTATGCTCAATATTCTCTCGCGTCACTGCTTCTGCTTCATGCACTGTTTAGTACTTTTGTCAGATAGGTTGCGTCCAAAATGGCACCCTAATCCCTATTGTTTTATGGCACCCTAATCCCTATTGTTTTGACCAGGACCCATAGGACCCTGGTCAAAAGTAGTGCTCTAAATTGGAAATAGGTGTCATTTGGGAATTGTGACGCATCCATAGGTACTGTTACTCGAGCGTTAAACAGCCAGTATAGTCAGATTATGCAGTACAATACCCATCAATACTGAATTTATATACCTATAGTTAGTTCACCCAGATTACATATTGGTTTCGTTACCCTGTAAAATGTAAGACCGCAATGCATGCTTTGGTTTTGTTCACCTGACCACTTGTCTCCAAATGCTAATTTATGTGATTTGGATGAACTATGACTAATTCTTAAACTGTTCGTACTGTACAGAACCTTAACCTTAAGTACAGTGTTAGGGTAAGTACAATATGTTTACGCTGTATTTACAGGAATAGCAGAAAACATTCTAGGATTCATTCTCACATCAGAACATTGTTCTAGATCACGGACTTGCTGATTGGTCTCTGTTGTTCTAGAGCACTAGCTCCTGACTTGCTGATTGGTCTGTGTTGTTTCTGATGCACGCCCACCTGCTTACTCATCAGGTTACTATTTACTATACCATTAAAAAGGAGAATTTATACCTAAACACTGTCGTTTTCCTTTGAGATCCCACAGAGTATGCCTTGTCTCTCTCTAGCTCTCACACACACGTTAAAAAAGAAAGACGAAGACATGTTTGAGCCCACATTTATAACAGTCATCCTCAAGACATTTGACAACTCAGCCCTTCTACCGTACGCAGCCAGTAGCTTTCCAGGACCGGAGTTGGAGCTGATCCCTGGTCTATACTATAGGGCTTATGTGGTTCAGATGACTGATACACTAACGCCCTAGACCAGAGCTGATCCCTGGTCTATACTATAGGGCTTATGTGGTTCAGATGACTGATACACTAACGCCCTAGACCAGAGCTAACTGACACACATACAGTAGGCTTACACTCCATTCAACCCAGAGAGATTCTAGAACAGTCTTCAAACAAATTGAGGATTTCTTTAAGACACAACACTCAAAATACAATTTCCTCATGAAATTTATGTACAAATCTAATAAAAGAAACATGAAAAATAATCTCGTCATTCTGTAAAACGTTGAGACAATGGCAGGAAGAAATGTTGAATCACGACGATAAAAATACCGTAGGATTTTACAATAGTGATGCTTGAACACCGGTTTGAACAGGTTGTTAACTCAGGAATGTTTCAACTTTACAGTTAGAAACAATGGTTTACTTTGGGTTAAAAAATCTAGAACCACATACCTCAGTCCCTTTAACCATGCATGATATGACCAACAATGATTGTCACATTTAGAACAGAGAATCTCATGTATTCTGAATTCCCCTTCCGGAATGAGTTCTACATTCTAAGAATTGATATGTCAACATCTTAAAAAAGAGAGGGTTGTAAAACATCACACCACAAAGTAAACCTGTGGTCAGCATTAGAATGATACAATTCCTGAACAAATTCAGTGATATCTGCTAACCAGACGTGTAGACCTCTCATTAAGCGATAAATGGTCAGACAATGGTCTTGTATTGCTAAAAATTCAGATTGTTAGTCATTCTGTAAGGCCTGGATTTAATCCGTATCGCGGAAGATCCAGGTTAAAATGTAAAGGTCATTTCAGATTGAGCCGACATATACAGTGTTTACTGTGAATGCAGTCTCTGCGAACGCAGGAACATTGCCTTTAACTTGAAAATCGAGCTATAACGCGGATCTTCCACGATACGGACTGAATCCAGCCCTTAGAAGTAATAAAGCATGAAAGTCTCTGGAAAATAGTTTGATTCATCTTAACTCATCCACAAAAGCACAATCAGTCCCAGCTTGCTATTGGCTAGTTCGTGATTCTACAAGGAAGTATTGTGACCAGCAACCAATCAGATTGCAGATAGACTGACAATAAGATTCGACACACCTTATGATATACATACACACACACACACACCATATCACTAGATCGATTACTCACTGGCAATATGTTAATTCTTATTTTCCATATATCCCATCATCTTTTATTTCTTCATCATTCTACTCCACTAGATGTAAACTGTACATTGTTTTTCCATCTTTAAATTGTCAATTACATTGTTTCTTATTCAGGAGTGGCGTTTCAATTTGTTTTTAAATAAAAATGGAAAACCCCTCACTTAGCACATGAAATCACAAAATATTAACACTGTTCACATCATACATTGTTGTGTGTCTGCTTGCGACCGAGCTAAAGAGGGAGTGAGGGTCAGAGAAAGACGGAAGGAAACGTGTGATTTATAAGTTACTGAAGAGTTCGTTCCTCTTGCTCCAGTCCATGGCAGGGGCCTTCTTGGATGAGCGTTTCTGGTGAGCTCTCTCCTTGGCCTGGGCTAGAGACATGCTGAGGGCTAGGCTTGCATCAGGTACCTTAGCCGGAGCCACCTGTACCTACACACACAGAGAGAGAACATTATGCGTTACTCCATACGCAAAATTGCCACGGAGGATCGAGGGACCCCCCAATATTCAAAACAGGTCGATTCAATAAATAAAAAAAGGTTGGGGTGCCCCCCCCCAGATAGAATATGAACATAAGCAATGGCAAAATGTGTAGAATTGCAGGAAATTAGCTTTAAAACAGCAACATTTACTCTCAGCCTCATGACAAAATGTGTAGAATTGCATTATAAAACTACATGACTTATACTGTTTTCACCTCAAGAGAGGCCATAAAGTCATGTAAAACTGTAGAATATTTGTATTTATATTTTGATATGTAAATATTCACGTACATCATTATAATAAGACTCAGTCATCTTTTGTGTCTTCTCAATACTTGCCTTGATGATGGTGACGACTTACCCTTCCCACTTATACTGGGTTTTCAAAATACCCTCCAAATACCCCTCCAAATACCCCTCCATAGACCCCTCCAAATACCCCTCCATATACCCCTCCATAGACTCCTCCAAATACCCCTCCATAGACCCCTCCACAGACCCCTCCATAGACTCCTCCAAATACCCCTCCATAGACCCCTCCACAGACCCCTCCATAGACCCCTCCATAGACCCCTCCATAGACCCCTCCAAATACCCCTCCATAGACCCCTCCACAGACCCCTCCATATACCCCTCCATAGACCCCTCCACAGACCCCTCCAAATACCCCTCCATAGACCCCCTCCACAGACCCCTCCATAGACCCCTCCAAATACCCTCCATAGACCCCTCCATAGACCCCTCCAAATACCCCTCCATAGACCCCTCCAAATACCCCTCCATAGACCCCTCCATAGACCCCTCCATAGACCCCTCCATATACCCCTCAATAGACCCCTCCATAGATCCCTCCAAATACCCCTCCATAGACCCCTCCATAGACCCCTCCAAATACCCCTCCATAGATCCCTCCATAGATCCCTCCATAGACCCCTCCATAGACCCCTCCATAGATCCCTCCATAGACCCCTCCATAGATCCCTCCATAGACCCCTCCATAGACCCCTCCATAGACCCCTCCATAGACCCCTCCAAATACCCCTCCATAGACCCCTCCAAAGACCCTCCATAGACCCCTCCATAGATCCCTCCATAGACCCCTCCATAGACTCCTCCAAATACCCCTCCATAGACCCCTCCATAGACCCCTCCATAGACCCCTCCATAGATCCCTCCATAGACCCCTCCATAGACTCCTCCAAATACCCCTCCATATAGCTTCCATATGCCCCTCCATCTACTGTTCGTCCACCCCAATATCTACACCCTGATTTTACCCTTGCGTTCCTACATATTCCGTTGATAAAAATGTTGACTGCTCATCACACACACACACACACACACTAGTACCTCTGGTGGAGGGGTGCTGCCAGCGGATGTTGGTAGAGAGGCAGTGGAGGAGGTGCTGGATGTAGACAAACTGACGGACACATTAGGCTTTACCTCGACTGCTACCTTACCATCCAGCTGTAGAAATATGAGACACACATTAGAAACACAGCATACACCTTATTGTTCACCTGTACACACACACACCTTGATTACCTGCATCACACACATCAGCTAAACACACCTCAGAAACATACAGTGCCAGTACGTTGACGTCACGGCCATCACCAGTAGGTGTGCTACATCACTGTGGCCACTAGGGGTCAGGGTTCACCATGTGGTACCCTACTTACATTTACATTTTAGTCATTTAGCAGACGCTCTTATCCAGAGCGACTTACATGAGCAATTAGGGTTAAGTGCCTTGCTCAAGGGCACATCGACAGATCTTTCACCATTAGAACCAGCGACCTTTCGATTACTGGCACAATGCTCTTAACCACTAAGCTACCTGCTGCCCCAGCAACCTGTGTGATTATATCAAC
>NC_059222.1:39229209-39321709 GCF_020615455.1 Coregonus clupeaformis | reverse complement strand
TAGTATAAAGCATTAGTTAGACTTACAGCCTTGACCTTTGTTAGATACTGTTTGAAGTCAGTGTGATTGGAGTGTAATTCATGTCAGAGACAGACAGTGGTCGTATTACGACATAGAGACCAAGGGCCCAAAAAACTACAACAGTATCAAGGACTGTTTCCCCTTCACCCTAACACCACTGACCTTGACAAACCCTAACACCACTGGCCTTGACAAACCCTAACACCACTGACCTTGACAAACCCTAACACCACTGGCCTTGACAAACCCTAACACCACTGGCCTTGACAAACCCTAACACCACTGGCCTTGACAAACCCTAACACCACTGGCCTTGACAAACCCTAACACCACTGGCCTTGACAAACCCTAACACCACTGGCCTTGACAAACCCTAACACCACTGGCCTTGACAAACCCTAACACCACTGGCCTTGACAAACCCTAACACCACTGGCCTTGACAAACCCTAACACCACTGGCCTTGACAAACCCTAACACCACTGGCCTTGACAAACCCTAACACCACTGGCCTTGACAAACCCCTAACACCACTGGCCTTGACAAACCCTAACACCACTGGCCTTGACAAACCCCTAACACCACTGGCCTTGACAAACCCTAACACCACTGGCCTTGACAAACCCTAACACCACTGGCCTTGACAAACCCTAACACCACTGGCCTTGACAAACCCTAACACCACTGGCCTTGACAAACCCTCTCTTTTTGTCTCGCTCTCTCTCCCTCACTTTCTCTCTTCTTCTCTCACTCTCTCTCTCTCTGCCTCACACAAAGTCACTTCCTAGCAGTGCATTACCTAATCCCAGTACCGATTACCATTCCCACTCTGCCACTGAAGTAATGAGATTACAACACACACATTCATCCTCAAGGTCAGCACATGCCCCGTTCCCACAGTGAGACTGATTATCGTTTTGATGCCTTGCATACTATCTGTACAATAGAGAAGACATCATGTTTGTACATGTTGATAAGGGTGAAGACAAACAGTACCAGAAGAACATTGCCCTGCATTCCTAATATGGTTAAGGATAAGGATAAGAGGGATGTGCTGCTGAGTAGTTGGCTTTATAAAAACGTCATGTACAGTGTCTCTGTTTGTACAGTAAAGATATATATACCTGTACTATCTTGTCCTGCGGTTTGAGGCCGGCCTTGGCAGCAGGAGAGTCCTCGTCCACAGCTCTGATGTACTGGCCTGGTTTAGACTTCTCACTGTGCAGGTTGAAGCCGTAGCCCTTCGCACCCTTCTTCATGGAGCACAGACGAGGACGTAGATCTGCCTTCCAGTCCTACAGAGAAAACAGATCTAGTTAACCACATACCTATGTTGCTATAAAAGAGACCTACACAGACAGAAAACAGATCTAGTTAACCACATATCTATGCCTAGAGAGAGTGAGAGAGAGAGAGAGAGAGAGAGAGAGAGAGAGAGAGAGAGAGAGAAAGCATGTCTAGTTCAGCACATATCTTCACTGTTACATGGAGAGCAGATCTTTTCCCTCACAGATCTATACCTCTACAAAGAGCGAAATAGCAGATTGCTTATTGCAAAGAGAAAAATTAGCACCAAACCAACCCCAAATTTTAAAGCAACAGATATAAAAATTTGGTTACAATACCATTAGTGTGACAAAGATCCAGAGAGAGACTGGATTCTAGCGTTCAACAACCATCCAAAGACCCAGAGAGAAATAGGCTAAGTTACTGTTGTCAATGTTTTAGAGAACACAGAGAGAACCCTCCATGAACACAGAGAGAACCCTCCATGAACACAGAGAGAACCCTCCATGAACACAGAGAGAACCCTCCATGAACACAGAGAGAACCCTCCATGAACACAGAGAGAACCCTCCATGAACACAGAGAGAACCCTCCATGAACACAGAGAGAACCCTCCATGAACACAGAGAGAACCCTCCATGAACACAGAGAACCCTCCATGAACACAGAGAACCCTCCATGGCAGGTTTACACCAGAGACAGGGAGCTGGGACAATTAAAACGTTTCCCTGTGTTTTATTAGTGCAAATGTGGAACATAGAGACGGCTAGCAAGGAAAACGGACATGAAGCGTATTGAACTTAGTGCACTGCTGTTACTATATACTGACCAATCAAGCATACTTCAGTTTTCCTCTAAGAATACTATAGCTCCTCCATGTTACATACTTGCTTTTACATACTATAGTTCTATGAATATGAACAGTAGGATAATACTGTATCTAAGAGGAGCAGTTCAGACTCCAGGACGTCATTGTAAAGAAGAATTTGTTCTTAATTGACCTGCCTGGTAAAATAAAATCAATATAAAAGAAACAAGTGTGTGTGGCTTGGGTTGTGTGAGAGAGCTGTGTGCGTGCGCGCGTTAAACTCTGTGTCTCACGTGAGTGACAAGGCTTCCTGGAGTGTCTAGCTGAGCTCTGGACACTGACTGGTGTTCAGTGTAACGGGCTAATCCAGGAGTGGCCATATGCTGGGCTAAGCATTTAATCCCACTAGAGGTGGGGACAGGCTAACAGCTACATAGGACTGTAGCAGCAGAAAGGGCAATGAGGTTATCAACAGCACAGCCAGAGAGAGGTTGGAAACCAAACCTCCATGTTGGAAACCAAACCTCCATGTTGGCACCAACCAAACCCTCTATGCAAAACATTCTCATTCATAACCAGACTACAATTGTTCTTGGAACTTCTGGTCCCAATATGGCGTCCATTAGAATTCCAAATCTCAAACAAAGTTTGCAGAAGTCTCTAAATGTATATGGCTGTGATATGGTTCAACACTAATGAGAATAGCAAGGGAAGACAGGAAATGTAGTCAGATTTATTGAGGACAAAACGTTTTGAATAAAAAACACCCTGGTTATTGGTGATAAATCCTGTTTCAGTCATAACTAATGGAACAGATCCTGATGCTGGAAAGGTGGAGACACACTTTATGACCAGGGGATATATAGGGCCTATAACTATTTAGCATACAACAGCAATGATAGAGAACAAACATCATGAGCCCTAATAAAAAGTGCTCCTCCTCACTGATAAAAAGGGTTGTTCCGGAGATTATCGCTCTGTAATCGTTAGTCACCTGTTAATAATTATCTGTTACCAACCTTAAGAGCAACCTTTGCATTCTGATCCTGAACGTCCACCCATGTTGGGTGTCTCCCTGCTGTAGAATACTTGCTCACTTGCAGAAAATAAACCCAGTTTATCTGTGTCCCAAATGACACCCTATTCCTTATGGACCCTGGTCAAAGGTAGCGCACTATATTGGAAATAGGGTGCAGTTTGAGACTCAACGGCGGTATATGATTGGTTAAATATCCTAAATAGTCAGGGTAGTGTTGTTTCTGGCTGGGATGAACATGGAAGGTCATTATTGAGCGTTTCATTGATTCACACATGGCTTCATAACCATTGACTGTTGAGGACGATCAACACAGGCAGTATGACAGCTTCTGTACTGAATGGTACATTAAACTATTAAAACTCATAGTAGAATGGGTGGAAGCCAGGACAATCTCACATTCCTGACTGTCAAGTGTCAACAGTAATGATGTCAAACAAACATGATTTTGAATGTGGGAGACACAAATAGTATGCACACACACACACAGAGAGAGAGAGAGAGAGAGAGAGAGAGAGAAGAAAGCACTGAGGGCCATCGAAGGTCTCCAGTTATTACAAGCACAACAGAGAGAGAACCAGCCAGACACAGGAGGAGAACAGAGAGAGAACCAGCCCAAGACACAGGAGGAGAACAGAGAGAGAACCAGCCCAAGACACAGGAGGAGAACAGAGAGAGAACCAGCCCAAGACACAGGAGGAGAACAGAGAGAGAACCAGCCCAAGACACAGGAGGAGAACAGAGAGAGAACCAGCCCAAGACACAGGAGGAGAACAGAGAGAGAACCAGCCCAAGACACAGGAGGAGAACAGAGAGAGAACCAGCCCAAGACACAGGAGGAGAACAGAGAGAGAACCGAGAGAGAACCAGCCCAAGACACAGGAGGAGAACAGAGAGAGAACCAGCCCAAGACACAGGAGGAGAACAGAGAGAGAACCAGCCCAAGACACAGGAGGAGAACAGAGAGAGAACCAGCCCAAGACACAGGAGGAGAACAGAGAGAGAACCAGCCCAAGACACAGGAGGAGAACAGAGAGAGAACCAGCCCAAGACACAGGAGGAGAACAGAGAGAGAACCAGCCCAAGACACAGGAGGAGAACAGAGAGAGAACCAGCCCAAGACACAGGAGGAGAACAGAGAGAGAACCAGCCCAAGACACAGGAGGAGAACACGAGAGAGAACCAGCCCAAGACACAGGAGGAGAACAGAGAGAGAACCAGCCCAAGACACAGGAGGAGAACAGAGAGAGAACCAGCCCAAGACACAGGAGGAGAACAGAGAGAGAACCAGCCCAAGACACAGGAGGAGAACAGAGAGAGAACCAGCCCAAGACACAGGAGGAGAACAGAGAGAGAACCAGCCCAAGACACAGGAGGAGAACAGAGAGAGAACCAGCCCAAGACACAGGAGAATAGAGAGAGAACCAGCCCAAGACACAGGAGGAGAACAGAGAGAGAACCAGCCCAAGACACAGGATGAAAACAGAGAGAGAACCAGCCCAAGACACAGGAGGAGAACAGAGAGAGAACCAGCCCAAGACACAGGAGGAGAACAGAGAGAGAACCAGCCCAAGACTCTCTCTTTCTCCCCCCTCGCCCATCATCCCTACTTTCCATAGACAGGACTGTTTCTTCTCCATCTCAATAGGACTGTGTTTGGCAGACTGACATGTTGAGGTTAGGACTGTTGGGAGTTAAAAGGGTGTTGGTCCTTGCTGGGACTGTCAGCCATTGATGTTGAGTGAGAAGAATCCTGCCCACGGGAAGGTAGCATAACACAGGGTCTCCTTACAGAACTACACAGTACAAGGACTAAAGCCCCCACACATCCTGCTGGTGTCTGTCACTACGCCCATCTCCAACCCTAGGTCGTCCTCAGGGGGTCTGGGAGGCCAGGCAGGCTGACAATGAGAAGCTTTGTCCTGGGGAGACGGAGAGGCCTGAGCCGCTGATCCCCTGATCCCAAGCCAGCCGCTGTCACAGCAAAGACCTGCAATCTAAACACTATGAGGGTGGTTTCCTCAGCCAGCTGTAGCCACAGCAAATACTTTCAATCTTTGATAGACAAGCAGTTGTAAATGGATTGATGTTTTGGGGATGATTTGAGCGGTTTGTTTTGAGCTTTGGCAACACTAGTAGTGCCGACTTAAATGGCACAGCTCAAAACAAACAGTTCAAATGCATCCAAAAACAACCGCTTGTCTATTAAAGATCTCATTCAGCTTCAAGGTATTTTGTTGAAGCTTTAATGCAGCAGAGTTACAGAGCAGCGAGCTCCAAGCATTCAACCCACCAGCAGCAGCAGTATTTGACTGTCACTCTGTCTCACTGCGTCCCAAATGGCATCCTATTCCGTATACAGTGCCTTGCAAAAGTATTCATTCCCCCTTTTCCAATTTTGTTGCATCACAACCTGTAATTTAAATGGATTTTTATTTGGATTTCATGTAATGGACATACACAAAATAGTCAAAATTGGTGAAGTGAAATGAAAAAAATAGAAGAACATTAATAACAGAAAAATGGTGTGTGCATTTGTATTCACCCCCTTTGCTATGAAGCCCCTAAATAAGATCTGGTGCAACCAATTACCTTCAGAAGTCACATAATTAGTTCAATAAAGTCCACCTGTGTGCAATCTAAGTGTCACATGATCTCAGTATATATACACACCTGTTCTGAAAGGCCCCAGAGTCTGTAACACCACTAAGCAAGGGGCACCACCAAGCAAGCAGCACCATGAAGACCAAGGAGCTCTCCAAACAGGTCAGGGACAAAGTTGTGGAGAAGTACAGATCAGGGTTGGGTTCTAAAAAATATCCGAAACTTTGAACATCCCACGGAGCACCATTAAATCCATTATTAAAAAATGGAAAGAATATGGCACCACAACAAACCTACCAAGAGATGGCCGCCCACCAAAACTCATGGACCAGGCAAGGAGGGCATTAATCAGAGGGGCAACAAAGAGACCAAAGATAACCCTGAAGGAGCTGCAAAGCTCCACAGCGGAGATTGGAGAATCTGTCCATAGGACCACTTTAAGCCGTACACTCCACAGAGCTGGGCTTTACGGAAGAGTGGCCAGAAAAAAGCCATTGAAGAAAAAAATAAGCAAACACGTTTGGTGTTCGCCAAAAGGCATGTGGGAGACTCCCAAAACATATGGAAGAAGGTACTCTGGTCAGATGAGACTCAAATTGAGCTTTTTGGCCATCAAGGAAAACGCTATGTCTGGCGCAAACCCAACACCTCTCATCACCCCGAGAACACCATCCCCACAGTGAAACATGGTGGTGGCAGCATCATGCTGTGGGGATGTTTTACATTGGCAGGGACTGGGAAACTGGTCAGAATTGAAGGAATGATGGATGGCGCTAAATACAGGGAAATTCTTGAGGGAAACCTGTTTCAGTTTTCCAGAGATTTGAGACTGGGACGGAGGTTCACCTTCCAGCAGGACAATGACCCTAAGCATACTGCTAAAGCAACACTTGAGTGGTTTAAGGGGAAACATTTAAATGTCTTGGAATGGCCTAGTCAAAGCCCAGACCTCAATCCAATTGAGAATCTGTGGTATGACTTCAAGATTGCTTTACACCAGCAGAACCCATCCAACTTGAAGGAGCTGGAGCAGTTTTGCCTTGAAGAATGGGCAAAAATCCCAGTATGTGCCAAGCTTATAGACATACCCCAAGAGACTTGCAGCTGTAATTGCTGCAAAAGGTGGCTCTACAAAGTATTTACTTTGGGGGGGGTGAATAGTTATGCACGCTCAAGTTTTCTATTTTTTGTCTTATTTCTTGTTTGTTTCACAAGAAAAAATATTTTGCATCTTCAAAGTGGTAGGCATGTTGTGTAAATCAAATGATACAAACCTCCAAAAAAATGCATTTTAATTCCAGGTTGTAAGGCAACAAAATACGAAAAATGCCAAGGGGGGTGAATACTTTCAAAAGTAGTCGACTATATAGGGAATAGGGTAGCATTTGGGACTATAGGGAATAGGGTAGCATTTGGGACTATAGGGAATAGGGTAGCATTTGGGACTATAGGGAATAGGGTAGCATTTGGGACTATAGGGAATAGGGTAGCATTTGGGACTATAGGGAATAGGGTAGCATTTGGGACTATAGGGAATAGGGTAGCATTTGGGACTATAGGGAATAGGGTAGCATTTGGGACTATAGGGAATAGGGTAGCATTTGGGACTATAGGGAATAGGGTAGCATTTGGGACTATAGGGAATAGGGTAGCATTTGGGACTATAGGGAATAGGGTAGCATTTGGGACGCATCCCTGTCTCTCCCTCTGTATTCGTCCTGATTCTGAAAAGGCTGTCGTGCTGTTTGCCGAAGCTGAGACTGGAACAGAGTAAATAGGCATTTTAACGTCGTAGATTTAGCCGGTGGTAACTTGTGGAATAGACACTGGCTGGAATGAGGTTTTAACCAATCAGCATTCAGGATTAGACCCATCCGTTGTATAAGGAGAAAATAACTACCATCTGGCACACGTCAAGTGTGTGTGTGTGTGTGTGTTACACTGCTGTAAGGAGAATCAGACTCACAACAGCCTTCGGATAGGCAGGAGGATGAGTAGGCTATATCAGAATAGCGTGGGAGGAATGCAAAAGACAGAGTACTTGTTTTGTGACGTCCATAGTGAAGAGAGACTCAGCAGATTATCAGTTTTTCCCCTACCATTACGTAGGCGGGACGCCTTTAGCTTCTACAGTAGGTTGCCTTTTGTAGGCCTTAATTGGTTTATTTTGACTGAAAATGAGGCTGTTTGCACTGCAGTCTCGGTGCCACACTTAGATCAAATACCTAGAGGAAGCACAAGTACACACAGGCCCGCCCATCTCTCTCTCTCTCTCACTCTCTCAGAAAACCGCAGAGCACATATTGGGTCAGGTAGTAGACCTACTGCTAACAGGAAGTCTTGGAGGCTGTGTCAAAATGACTGAACCTCACACTGTGGCACGGAGTCTTCATAATACTAATGGGTGTGTGTGAGTGTGTGAACACGCAGCTACCTTATCCTTACTAATAAAGATGAGCATATCTGCATAGCACTGCCTAGCTTACACGTGGAAACTAAAGGCCTGTAAAAACTGGACTTTCTTTTTTGTCATAACATTCCTTAGTCCTGCATCTCAAAGGTTAATGTTTTTACAGCTCACTACAGAAAGATGTGTATCCGGTATCTAGGGGACCCAGGACTGCAGCCAACACACAACAAACTAAACTCCACTACACACTAACTCTCTGGTGGGCGATTCCACGGCAGCAAAGAATTGTTCTGGTATCTAAGATTTTAAAACTATATTTACCCCTTTTTCTCCCCAATTTCGTGATATCCAATTGGTAGTTACAGTCTTGTCCCATCGCTGAAACTCCTGTACGGACTCGGGAGAGGCGAAGGTTGAGAGCCATGCGTCCTCCGAAACCGGCCCGCCACAAGGAGTCGCTAGAGTGCGATGGGACAAGGACATCCCGGCAGGCCAAACCCTCCCCTAACCTGGACGACGCTGGGCCAACATGGGTCTCCCAGTCGCGGCGAACCCGGGTCTGTAGCGATACAGGGCCTTAGACCGCGGCGAACCCGGGTCTGTAGCGATACAGGGCCTTAGACCGCGGCGAACCCGGGTCTGTAGCGATACAGGGCCTTAGACGCGCGGCGAACCCGGGTCTGTAGCGATACAGGGCCTTAGACCGCGGCGAACCCGGGTCTGTAGCGATACAGGGCCTTGAGACCGCGGCGAACCCGGGTCTGTAGCGATACAGGGCCTTAGACCGCGGCGAACCC
The DNA here is from genome assembly GCF_020615455.1 of Coregonus clupeaformis. Lineage (NCBI taxonomy): Eukaryota > Metazoa > Chordata > Actinopteri > Salmoniformes > Salmonidae > Coregonus > Coregonus clupeaformis. The sequence goes on along the minus strand of NC_059222.1, from coordinate 39,312,746 downwards.
GGGTCTGTAGCGATACAGGGCCTTAGACCGCGGCGAACCCGGGTCTGTAGCGATACAGGGCCTTAGACCGCGGCGAACCCGGGTCTGTAGCGATACAGGGCCTTAGACCGCGGCGAACCCGGGTCTGTAGCGATACAGGGCCTTAGACCGCGGCGAACCCGGGTCTGTAGCGATACAGGGCCTTAGACCGCGGCGAACCCGGGTCTGTAGCGATACAGGGCCTTAGACCGCGGCGAACCCGGGTCTGTAGCGATACAGGGCCTTAGACCGCTGGCGAACCCGGGTCTGTAGCGATACAGGGCCTTAGACCGCGGCGAACCCGGGTCTGTAGCGATACAGGGCCTTAGACCGCGGCGAACCCGGGTCTGTAGCGATACAGGGCCTTAGACCGCGGCGAACCCGGGTCTGTAGCGATACAGGGCCTTAGACCGCGGCGAACCCGGGTCTGTAGCGATACAGGGCCTTAGACCGCGGCGAACCCGGGTCTGTAGCGATACAGGGCCTTAGACCGCGGCGAACCCGGGTCTGTAGCGATACAGGGCCTTAGACCGCGGCGAACCCGGGTCTGTAGCGATACAGGGCCTTAGACCGCGGCGACACTTGGGAGGCCCCCCAAAAATGTTGCAATACAAATGTAAAAAGCATTCCAAACATCCTTCCTCCCAAATAAGTTTTTATGTGAGAATTGCAAAAACAATCGGATAATATTTTCCACTCCTGCTGCTGTGGAATCATCCTGGTGGCTAAGGCTTACGGTCCTCATAGTCTGGTTGTTTCAATGTGTCTTCATCACTGTACCATTGTGAAGAAAATCGATAAGAGATGAATATCTACAGTGGCAATAGAGGGTAAACCAAAACATTTAGTCCATGCTTGAAGATTGAGGGTGTTTTATTGGTGTTGCGTCTTAATTAAAAATATATACTGTATATTTAACCCTTATTTTACCAGGTAAGAGTTTGTGTGAAACCCTTGAACTTAGATCTGCACTATTGTCTTGCACAACCACCCAGAGATAATCATCAACTAACTGGAGAAACATCTAGCACTGCAAATTCAAATCAGATCCGTCTACACTACACAGGACAGGACAGTCTGAAGAGAGATGGGCTGATAGCAGTAGACTAGTTACAGGGTCAAGTTAAGACACAGGTTTCATCCCAAATGGCCAGGGCCCATAGGGCACTGCGTAGGTAGCAGGGTGCCATCTGGGAGCCACCCATAGGAAGACACTAGCTTCATCAACAAAGGTGCAACACACCGGATGAACACACTAACTAGACACAGCAGTCTGACAGCACCTGATAACATCTCATTATTGAGCAATGATTGGGCCTGTGTTTGATCATGAATAGTGAGTCAGCATCAACGCATCTGACGGACGGACGGACAGACAGACGGGTGAGGCAGGTGTGGGGGACTGGGTGTGTGTCTCTCCATCCTTTTAGATGGGAGACGGGATGGGAGACGGGATGGGAGACGGGTGAGGCAGGTGTGGGGGACTGGGTGTGTGTCTCTCCATCCTTTTAGATGGGAGACGGGTGAGGCAGGTGTGGGGCATGGGCTAATGGCTGAATGAATGTAAACAGAGAAGTACTGTCATGCTGGTTATAGAAGGGCCTTTCACCTCTGCTCTAGTCAAAAGGATATCATAACGCGGCAAACACGAACAGCCCATTGTTGAGCTACATGACCACAACATTTACATGGCTTCACATCACATCAGTCTCCCTCTCTGTCTCTCTCTGAAAACAAGTCTGAAGTTTACCAGAGAAACAGGCTTTCCTGAACGAACCCCATATAGACTTGTAATACTATATGATAGACACAATAATATGAACTGCCATGAAGTTTATCTTCCTTTAAGGTTTCTGTTTAGTACCATGAACCATCTTCCTTTGTCTTCCTTTGTCGTGACTAAATGTCTGACAATCTGATCTGCTTGCCCACACAGTCAGAGTTTTGTGTTCTCTGACACAATATACATTATGACTTCCATCTCCTCTGTCTACCAACCAGCAAAACAAACACTGGCTGTCTCACTCACTCAGTCAGTCAGTCTTTTCTTTCCTGTTCTGGTTGTTCTAGTCTTTTCTGGTCTGGTACTGTTGTCAACGGTGACCGTGCTGTCTGGCCTGGCGCCATGGCAACACACAGGACGTGGTTTCTTCAGATAGACTGATGATGTGGCTCCACCCTAAACCCCAGATAACGGTAGCTACATGGCTCTTCATGAACTGACTGTCTTTATACAGGCTTCCTGTAGAGAATATAATGAAGATTGACCACTCAAACGGTAGTCTGGACAGTCCGATACAAAGGTAAGGCATCCCCTATGGACAAAAGCATCTCTAGAACGCAGCATGGTAAGACCTAGAACGCAGCATGGCCTAACCTACGGTGTTCTCTACTGGGCCTGGAATCTCCACACAGCTATGCCAGCAGACCACAGGCCTCTTGCCACACACACTTACAGTATTGCAACTTCACACACACACACACACACACACACACTGACAGGCACGCTGTAGACGCTCAATTTAGCTCTCTGAATGATTACAGAGGAGGAGCCGCATACAGAGCCTGAAGCTCAGAGACAAAGCATCGCTCAGAACAGAGAATCAATTCACTAACTTACTCACACACACACACACACACACACACACACACACACACACACACACACACACACACACTCTCAACATTACTTGTAGTAGCTAAATGCAGTTATAATCCCTGTCATGCCATCGGAAGTCCTTCATGCATTTTCCAGGTTTGTTCACAGGTTTTTTTTCTGGCTGTTTAAGACCTCACAGCCTCATCACCATTAAACTGATGTATTAAACTGATGTATTCACTCTCTTTATCTCTAGTAGAGGGAGAACCAGTCAGACAACCAAAGGTGAGCCTGGGTTAATGGAAGGGCCTTAGAGAGTTCTGCGTGAGCCTGGGTTAAAGGAAGTGTTGATTCTGCCTCAAATGGAGGGCCTCAAAGTTTAATAACAAAACAACAAAAACCATTACACAAATCAATGAGTAATACAATCAAACTAACAACCTCAAATCATGTGATTGTATTACTCATTGATTTTAAACTATCACATGATTTGAGGTTGTTAGTTTAAAATCAATGAGTAATACAATCACATGATTTGAGGTTGTTATATGAGTAACAAAACAGCCTGGGAGGAAAGCTTTGAACCCTATGCTAGTGATCTTCACAAACTCTGTTGGCACTCAGCCCAGTGTGTGTGTGTGTGTGTGTGTGTGTGTGTGTGTGTGTGTGCGTGCGTGCGTGTCACTGAGTAAACACCCCAGAGCAGCAAAGAGCTCTGTGAAATGATGTCAAGATCATCCAAGGGCTTGTGAGTACTAGTTGTTATGGTGACCCAAATCAGGATCTCCGTGGTAACAGGTTAGACAGTGTGTCAAATCTGTGCCGCCTTGGCAATAGGAGACAAGTCAGGACTGGGGGGTCTGAATCAAGTTCAACTTCACTGCTACACATTGAAATCCATGTCTACCACTGCAAGACTCCTTGTTGTATTATTATGGAACTGCACATTAAAGAGATTCTCTGGTCCGTTTGTATACTTTTTAGTCAGTAGTTCTGAAAGTAGCGCTCACGAGCCAAAAGTGGTCCCTGAAAATTGCGTACTATGTCACATACTATATGTGCACCACGTCATTGCCCCCTCGCTCTCGCTCTGCGTGCCTCTTGCTAGCTGTCACTCAAATGGCGAGGGGCTGAAGCTCATTGGTTGAACTCAAATTGCTAGGGGGCTGGCCTACGTGGGGGGAAATGTAGGAAAAATGGTGCAGCACAGCTTCCAGAAAAACAGTCGCTTTCAAACGAAGGATTTCATGGCTAATTGAGGTAAAACAGTAATTCTGCTCATAGATTATGCATGTATGAACAACACATTGACACATCCAGCCCAAAGGGTTTTAAAAATACTTAGTAGTCGCCAAACACTTAGTAGTCGCCAAAGTTGTCTTTAATACAATGTTGTAACAATGCTGCAACTGCAGTTATAAATGTGTAGTTACATAGGTATAAAGGGCAACTTAAGGTCAAGTGTTACCAAAACATCTCGATAACAAACCATCAAATCTGTCTCATGACATTACACACAGATCAATGGAGAAGAACAATCCATTACACTTGACACCCACTACTGGAAACGACCTATGTGATAAGAGAGCCGTTTTGAAATCTCACATTGAACAATAAGGCTATAGCCATAGCGTACTACTTTTGACCAGAGCCCTACAGGCACTAAATAGGCAATAGGGTGGCATTTGTGATGCTTCCTAAGACTGACTAACACTGTGATTAGATAGTTAACCATCAGACTTCATACTGAGGTGGAGACTAAGTTCCTCCAGTACAGACTGGGTATGCGCGTCTCAAATGGCACCTTATTCCCTATATAGTGCACTACTTTTAGGGCTCAGGTCAAAAGTAGTGCACTATATAGGGAATAGGGTGCCATTTGTGACGTACTCTGGGATGAGGCAGTATACTCAGGATGAAGGAAGGAGGACACATCAGGGAAAAAATAACTATTAAATACCTGTAAAAGAGTAGCCAGAGATGACATGTAAATCACTTTGTGCTTTTACGACATAAGGCCATGTTATTGGCCAAAGAAAGAGGAATGGGAGAAAGAAAGGCTGTTTCACTGTCATCCCTTTGCTTGTTATGTAACGGCCATTCCATCTTAACAGCTCTCTGAGTGTAACATTCAGCCTTCCAGGGCCATTCCATCTTAACAGCTCTCTGAGTGTAACATTCAGCCTTCCAGGGCCATTCCATCTTAACAGCTCTGTGAGTAGGGTTTCCAATCGAAAACGTGTCTTTTGACCAATGGGTATGTTAATAATCCTCTAAAGTAATAATCATGTGTAGATAATCATCTAAGAAAACCAATGGTCCAAACCTCATGTCTCTATTAGAATCGGTTCAAACCTCATGTCTCTATTAGAATCGGTTCAAACCTCATGTCTCTATTAGAATCGGTTCAAACCTCATGTCTCTATTAGAATCGGTCCAAACCTCATGTCTCTATTAGAATCGGTCCAAACCTCATGTCTCTATTAGAATCGGTCCAAACCTCATGTCTCTATTAGAATCGGTCCAAACCTCATGTCTCTATTAGAATCGGTCCAAACCTCATGTCTCTATTAGAATCGGTCCAAACCTCATGTCTCTATTAGAATCGGTTCAAACCTCATGTCTCTATTAGAATCGGTCCAAACCTCATGTCTCTATTAGAATCGGTCCAAACCTCATGTCTCTATTAGAATCGGTCCAAACCGCATGTCTCTATTAGAATCGGTCCAAACCTCATGTCTCTATTAGAATCGGTCCAAACCTCATGTCTCTATTAGAATCGGTCCAAACCTCATGTCTCTATTAGAATCGGTCCAAACCTCATGTCTCTATTAGAATCGGTTCAAACCTCATGTCTCTATTAGAATCGGTTCAAAAGTTATTGGAGTTTTTACCACTTGTAGAATGGCCAGAATTAGAATGACTAAATCAATGGTAGCCAGAGAAAAAAAGTGGACAAAAAGTTAGGGAAATTGCATCATGTCAGCTAGGCTGGATTCTGTGCAAGAATGAAGGCTTCTGGCAACCTGACAGGCTGACTTTCCTGTTGAACTAGTCATCTTTCTTCTCCAATCCGGAGGACATCAAACATTATAGAGGTAAGATGGATATAGATTGAAATAAGACATATAGTGTTTTCATATTTTTGTAAACGCTTTTCACATTAATTAGAAGATTTCTCACAAAAACAAGAGTATCTCTGAAATGACAACGGAGCACTGAGCTTATACAAAGCTTTTTATTTTCAAATCCTTTTACATTTAATTCAGCTTGTGTCATGCTAATTTTGCCTTTTGCAACCAGCGGAAACAACTTTGAAGACTACCACAAAAATGGTAAAATGTATTTTATAACATACATTTAATCACCAAAGTGCGTTTTCACCCATTCTGGTCAGAGTGGGTAGACACCCTACTCTGAGTGTAACATTCTGCCTTCCAAGGGCTTACTTCATTTTACTAGAACTAATGAGCACCAGTCTTTGAGGGTTTTCCTTTCAAAGACTAAACGTTGTTTAATCCCTCAGGCTCTCTCACACACACACACACACACACACACACACACACACACACACACACACACACACACACACACACACACAACTGGATGAATGTGAGATCCTTTTGAGTGTGTGTGGTGAGAAAGGGGTAAGGTATTCAGGCTCAGCCTTAGCTCCTTAGAGAGGCGTGAGAGTCCTCTCCTCTTTCCTCTCTGGCCCAGTCCCTCTCTTTCTCCTCTTCCCTCCAGACAAACACACCACAGACAATGCCTCATTCTGCTCCTCTGGGATCTCCAGGGAAACCAAGAGATGGTGACGGTCTTCCAAGGTGTTACTGGTCATAATTTCCATGTGGTAACTCGACACCATTAATAAACACACTCATAGTCTATGTGCGTGTCCAACACCATCATTAAGTTTGTTGACGACAACGGTGGTAGGCCTGATCACCGACAACGATGAAACAGTCTATAGGTAGGAGGTCAGAGACCTGGCAGTGTGGTGCCAGGAAACAACCTCTCCCTCAACGTGACCAAGACAAAGGAGCTGATCGTGGACTACAGGAAAAGGAGGGCCTAACACGCCCCCATTCTCATCGACGGGGCTGTAGTGGAGCGGGTCAAGAGCTTCAAGTTCCTTGGTGTCCACATCACCAACAAACTATCATGGTCCAAACACACCAAGATTGTCCTGAAGAGGGCACGACAATGCCTATTCCCCATCAGGAGACTGAAAAGATTTGGCATGGGTCCCCAGATCCTCAAAAAGTTATACAGCTGCACCATTGAGAGCATCCTGACTGGTTGCATCACCGCCTGGTATGGCAACTGCTCGGCATCCGACCGCAATGCACTACAGAGGGTAATGCGTACAGCCCAGTACATCACTGGGGCCAAGCTTCCTGCCATCCAGGACCTCTATACCGGGCGGTGTCAAAAGAAGGCCCAAAGAATGGTCAAAGACTCCAGCCACCCAAGTAATAGACTGTTCTCTCTGCTACTGCACGGCAAGCGGTACCGGAGCACCAAGTTTAGGTCCAAAAGGCTCATTAACAGCTTCTACCCCCAAGCCATAAGACTGCTGAACAATTAATCAAATGGCTACCCGGACTATTTGCAGCTCTTTGAGGGCTTGCCAAGTCTTGAGAGTCCAGGAGGAGCCGTCTGTGCCTGGCTCTCAGTCCATATTAGACGACGGTTGTGTTCAGCAGTGCACACCCGACCGTAGCAAAAAGTTCAAAAGGCGGTACCTCCTCATTTCAAAACACTTTCTCCCTACTGGACACAAACCAGTACCAGACAAATCCTGCCTCTCAATCCATGGCTGATTCCCAAATGGCACCATATTCCCTATATACCTGGGTAATCAGTAGTGCCCTATGTAGAGAATAGGGTGCCATTTGGGATGCAGGCCATATTAGATCAGTATCAGCCAGGTCCTGCCAAGTGTCCAATCAGGGAGGAATGCAGGGGGCACCTTGACAGAGACAAGGCCTTTCTGTGGCTCCTGTCCCTAGCAGGCAGCACCTTGACAGAGACAAGGCCTTTCTGTGGCTCCTGTCCCTAGCAGGCAGCACCTTGACAGAGACAAGGACTTTCTGTGGCTCCTGTCACTAGCAGGCAGCACCTTGACAGAGACAAGGACTTTCTGTGGCTCCTGTCACTAGCAGGCAGCACCTTGAGAGAGGCCAGGACTTTCTGTGGCTCCTGTCACTAGCAGGCAGCACCTTGAGAGAGACAAGGCCTTTCTGTGGCTCCTGTCACTAGCAGGCAGCACCTTGACAGAGACAAGGACTTTCTGTGGCTCCTGTCACTAGCAGGCAGCACCTTGAGAGAGGCCAGGACTTTCTGTGGCTCCTGTCACAAGCAGGCAGCACCTTGAGAGAGCCCAGGACTTTCTGTGGCTCCTGTCACTAGCAGGCAGCACCTTGAGAGAGCCAATGACTTTCTGTGGCTCCTGTCACAAGCAGGCAGCACCTTGAGAGAGCCAAGGACTTTCTGTGGCTCCGGTCACTTGAACCCAGAAGATTAGTGAAGGGTAGCAGAGCATTAGTGGTGGGAGACATGGGGAGCTTCCCAAATGGCACCATATTCCCTCCATAGCGCACTACTCCCACATACCACCGTTTCGCTTTCCACTGTCAGTCTCTTAAGGTCGAACCGAATCTGACCAGAGAAGGAATCTGAGCGGAGACGGAATCAGACCGGAGAAGGAATCTGACCAGAGAAGGAATCTGAGCGGAGACGGAATCAGACCGGAGACAGAAACAGAAACAGACCGATCAGGGTGACCAGACCAAGAAATACTCCTACCTAAAGAAGCCGAATGAGTGAGTGAGTGAGTGAGTGAGTGAGTGAGTGAGTGAGTAATAATAAGATGTTGTATTGTCACATACACCGGATAGGTGCAGGGAGAGCGTGAGAAAGGAGGGAGAGTTTGTCCTGTTCAGATCATGTGATAAGGAAAAACTCAAGGCCCTCATTGGGACCTACTATTTAGGAGACCTTTTGTGTTCGTCCCAAATGGCACACTGTTCCCTACATGAATAGTGTGCCATTTGGGACGTTAACTATGATTCAGGAGAAACACTAGCTACACATCAAGTCAAGGCCAAGAGAGATCTGATTTTTTAATTTTACATTTGTGCTGCTCTTGCACAATGGCTATAAATCAGAGGGCAGGCCTTGCACTGCCTAACACGGTTCCATGAAGACGTTGTACATGTTCTGCCTATCTGACTGACCCCTACACACCCACGGATGAAATACAATTTGTAAGTCGCTCTGGATAAGAGCGTCTGCTAAATGACGTAAATGTAAATACCACATTAAAAAGGCATTTCATAACCAGCAGTATGAGGCTGGTGAGGTGAGTTACAGAGGGGTGGGGTCCGTATGTTAGAGCTCAGCTGTCACTTTCTCAGATAAATGTTTTTTCCTGATTAATGAGGAATTCCTGATATTCCGACCTTGAGAAAACCAGGAGCTCTCTGGCTTACAAATGGATCTGATGATTAAGACAGATTGGTAGACATTTTGTGCTGGGCCCATATTCATGAAGCATCTCAGAGTACTAGCGCTGATCTGGGATAAGATGACATGGACAGGGAGGACCTGATCCTAGATGAACATTCCTACTCTGAGACTCTATGAATGTGGCTCTTATTTCCTATGTTGTGCTGATCACATCCTTTATTGGGACAGTAAGCAGAAAGGTGTTGTCTCTAGCTCTACGGTTTGTTATGGGACATGATGGTTATGTGGTCTGTTCAGTTCTCTCTGTATCCCTTTACACTCACCGCTCCTGTCATCCTGTATATGGGTTGAAAATGGCAGATTTGGTCACTGATAAGGGCCTAAATTGGAACTGAGTGGCTGTACAGTAACATACTATATATGACATCAGAGCTCAGGTTCTCTCTTTACAGTGCTGTATGGGATTCAACTGACAGCTGTTCTAAACGTGTGTACCATGCGCAGCAAAAAGATGCCCCCATCCCTTTCCCTATTGCTAATTGAGCTACTTTTGCTATTTTTTTGTTGCCTCGTTCACATTACGTTATGTTGCGCCAGATGTCATTCGGCTTTATGGGATAGCTAGCAACTTGTAAAGAATTACCTATTTCTATAAGTGAGTACTATTTTAATAGTAATGTAAAATAATACACATTGGCAGTTAAGCCAATTATATTTTATGACTATTGCCTCCCGTTTAAATGAATTGTGATGGTAGTGACGTTTGTTTTCTATGATAGGTGGAGGTTGTTAGCTACAGTGCTATATTTTAGCTAGCTAGCTGTTCTGCAAGCTAGCTTGACTTGCTATAAAGTTAGAGTAACAAGTCGAGTTAAAGGTAACTAAACAAAACATGTTTTATTATCACCTGAAACAATATGTCTCCTGTCTGCAAAAATATGACCTTTTCATTGAAATCTCCCAAAATAAATGCGATCTCTGACGAGAGACAGGCTCTCCTCCATCTTGTGTTACAAACACTACACTTGTCCATTCAGTAGCGGGGCAAGACTCTGACAGTGACATATGGCTTAATGAAATACATCATGATGTCTATGGGGCATGAGAGAGGGGAATGCCGTAAACAGAGAGGAATCTATGTGTTCTGAAAGATGAGATGTTGAGGATTATAATAAATACTGCTTTGATGTCATAAAGAAAATATATACACTGCTCAAAAAAATAAAGGGAACACTTAAACAACACAATGTAACTCCAAGTCAATCACACTTCTGTGAAATCAAACTGTCCACTTAGGAAGCAACACTGATTGACAATAAATGTCACATGCTGTTGTGCAAATGAAATAGACAACAGGTGGAAATTATAGGCAATTAGCAAGACACCCCCAATAAAGGACTGGTTTTGCAGGTGGTGACCACAGACCACTTCTCAGTTCCTGTGCTTCCTGGCTGATGTTTTGGTCACTTTTGAATGCTGGCGGTGCTTTCACTCTAGTGGTAGCATGAGATGGAGTCTACAACCTACACAAGTGGCTCAGGTAGTGCAGCTCATCCAGGATGGCACATCAATGCGAGCTGTGGCAAGAAGGTTTGCTGTGTCTGTCAGCGTAGTGTCCAGAGCATGGAGGCGCTACCAGGAGACAGGCCAGTACATCAGGAGACGTGGAGGAGGCCGTAGGAGGGCAACAACCCAGCAGCAGGACTGCTACCTCCGCCTTTGTGCAAGGAGGAGCAGGAGGAGCACTGCCAGAGCCCTGCAAAATGACCTCCAGCAGGCCACAAATGTGCATGTGTCTGCTCAAACGGTCAGAAACAGACTCCATGAGGGTGGTATGAGGGCCCGACGTCCACAGGTGGGGGTTGTGCTTACAGCCCAACACCGTGCAGGACGTTTGGCATTTGCCAGAGAACACCAAGATTGGCAAATTCCCACTGGCACCCTGTGCTCTTCACAGATGAAAGCAGGTTCACACTGAGCACATGTGACAGACGTGACAGTCTGGAGACGCCGTGGAGAACGTTCTGCTGCCTGCAACATCCTCCAGCATGACCGGTTTGGCGGTGGGTCAGTCATGGTGTGGGGTGGCATTTCTTTGGGGGGCCGCACAGCCCTCCATGTGCTCGCCAGAGGTAGCCTGACTGCAATTAGGTACCGAGATGAGATCCTCAGACCCCTTGTGAGACCATATGCTGGTGCAGTTGGCCCTGGGTTCCTCCTAATGCAAGACAATGCTAGACCTCATGTGGCTGGAGTGTGTCAGCAGTTCCTGCAAGAGGAAGGCATTGATGCTATGGACTGGCCCGCCCGTTCCCCAGACCTGAATCCAATTGAGCACATCTGGGACATCATGTCTCGCTCCATCCACCAACGCCACGTTGCACCACAGACTGTCCAGGAGTTGGCGGATGCTTTAGTCCAGGTCTGGGAGGAGATCCCTCAGGTGACCATCCGCCACCTCATCAGGAGCATGCCCAGGCGTTGTAGGGAGGTCATACAGGCACGTGGAGGCCACACACACTACTGAGCCTCATTTTGACTTGTTTTAAGGACATTACATCAAAGTTGGATCATCCTGTAGTGTGGTTTTCCACTTTAATTTTGAGGGTGACTCCAAATCCAGACCTCCATGGGTTGATCAATTTGATTTCCATTGATAAGTTTTTGTGTGATTTTGTTGTCAGCACATTCAACTATGTAAAGAAAAAAAGTATTTAATAAGATTATTTCATTCATTCAGATCTAGGATGTGTTATTTTAGTGTTCCCTTTATTTTTTGTGCAGTGTATATACCCTGTGAGTCCAAATGTGCACTTCACATTTCCATATTTGAAAACTCATATCATTTACAGTATCAACATGTATGATCGCTATAAATATCCTATACAGTATGAAAAATGCACTCACTAACTGTAAGTCGCTCTGGATAAAAGCGTCTGCAAAATGACTAAAATGTAAAAATGTATAACTTAGCTAGTCATGTTGGCAATATAATAAGCTTTCAAATGATGCCCACCTGACCCAGAATGTGATTTATAATGGAACGTTTCTAGATTGCCTAAACAACAACGGTAATTGTGTAAAGGCGGGGATGCAGGGCTGTGTTACAAACAAACAACTACAAGTGTGTTTGCTTCAGTTCCTCAATGGCACAGCTAGGAGAGCTCAAAAAAGCACATTATAGTTGAAGGCTCTTTCCTTGAGTCAAAAAAGTACATTGAAATTACTTAGGAACTGTGCACAGTTTGGAGAGGTGTGTGTCCACTTGGAGACACCAGTTAGACCTCGCACTCAAACCATTGGAATAATGTTTTCTTATGTTGCACCTACCCCACAATTTCCATGAATATTTTTATTATGTAACTGAATGTATCCAGCATATTTTCAGATTTCGTTATTGACAAATGCTGCGAAAAGTACAGTGAGTGTAAAATGCACATAAAATCAACAGTGTAATGTTTGGATTCAGTCATCTCCAAAGTGTTCTCTTTCAATTACTACCACGGTCATGCATATGCTTTTTATATGTATTCTGTTATAAACGTTTCAATTTGTCCCTATCCATAGGCCAATTTCCACGAGCATAAAGGGTACAGAATAACTGCCTTGTAAGCATATGTGTCTGTTTAATGCTTCTATACACAATACAGACGTACAATAAAGAGACAAAAGCAAGTCTCAGCAAATGTCTGGAACATGACATATGGAGTTTAGGGTAGGACGTAGCCTACATATCTATTGTAGTTCAAATGTGTTGACAGCCTGTGGTTGACCCTGGTCAGCTCTCCAATACATCCTATGACTAGGCGTATGAAAATTGGAATAAAATGTTTTTAAAAATAGCCTACATAAAATGTAATATTCTGCTAAATTAACCTAGACAGGAAACTTTTCGGAAAGTCCCCTTTACCTTGGCGCTCACATTTAGCCTGGGTGGGGAAAGGTTTCCGTTCTCTGCCGATGTAGCAGTCGCCTCTCTCGAAGTCCCTTTGCTCTCCGCTGAATCCCCATGGGCCGACTCGCTTCCCGGTAATGGTATGCCCTCCGTGACATACTCTTTACGGCACTCCAAGTTGTGCTTCTTCAGTAACTCCGCGGTCTCAGCGTCTACCACGATCAACTCGAGGCTGCCCACGGTGGCTCGTATCCGGGCAACGACCTGCTGGTGGCTCTCGCCCTCCACAGTGTCCCCGTTAACGAACGTCAGTCGGTCCCCGGCGAAGAGACCGGCGGTGGCAGCGGGAGAGTCTGGTTCTACCAGTCGGATGAACTGTCCGGTCTTCCCTTTCTCACCGTGCAGATGGAAGCCGTAGCCATTCGAACCCTTTCCTAAAACACAACGTCTAGGCCGGAGGTTTGACATAATGTTGCCGCTGATCAAATATTCCCACAGATAAAGTCAAAAAATTTCACAACAAAGAAAGTAAAAGTGGACAACAAACAATCTCAGAAAAAAGACTGACTGTTGCTGTCACAGTTTACTTTATGTTGAAACAGAAAGTATTATTTCACTTGCGTCTCTGGTAAGGTCCTAACCAAAACTGTGTTGCGATCTTGTAACTATTTTTGGAGTGCACTCTTGCCTGTGTGCTCAAATCAACTGGGCTTTGTTTTTTAGTTGATCTGAAGTTGATGGTGAAATGTTCTAGTCTGACAGGTGACAAGACCAATCAGTAATCTCCTTTAGGAAAACGCTGTCGTTGAGTTTATCAGACAGCCAATGGGCTGCCTTTATATTCCCTTTGAACAAAAGTCGTCGCCTACGCCATAAGGCATACATGTATTTATTTCTAAATACATACCCCTGGCCTAGGCTATTACTTGTCACATATCTAGATTCATAACGTTATTGAGCGAATTAGGAAGGAATGTCGATGTACCTTGTAGCGATGTAAAACGCAAATTCAGTTTTTCATCAAAAAAATAATTATTTCCAGCCAACATAACGTAATAAAGGAATTTTCATGTCTCAAGAGAAAATATAATTTGCCTTTATTAAACTCGCTAGGGCCCGTTTTCCCAAAAGCATCTTAAGCCTAAATTCCATCGCTATCGGGAAACCAGGCCCTGATCATTTTCTGTCAATGCTATCTAGGACTGTAAATAAATCCCTTTTGCGCACGTGCATACCTATCGATAAATCCGACAGTAGAGTTTGAGTGATGAAAGTTGGATAGAGGATCTCGAAGTCTCTGCGCAAGAAACACTTGGACGAACGTAAAAAAAAAAAACGAGCCTAATGTTATTTTCTTGCAATTGTGCCGTATTATGAGCCAGATGTTGACTACAAATCGTTAAATGGATCATGCAAATAGCTAGGCCTATCTGCTTGATTGACTTTTCATTTCAATAGACCTGGGCTACTGACTAAAATCTGGGTTTATGATTGTAATTCAACTTTGCTTGGTTAGATAAAGGTAGCCTAGCCCTTGATAGGCCTACATCTAATTTCCGATAGCCTACAGTAGCATAGGCAAGCTATAGCTAAAATGTAAGCTGAACGATTTAGCGTCTTGCTTAGTTCAAATTGATAGACTCATTTATTCATCATGAATAGTGTTGTGAATAGCGAGGCGATTTCAAGGTAAGAGTGCTTGTGTTGCCCAATAGCCTTTAGGCCTAGGCAAATACTGGAATAGGCTACTGAGGATGGGGTCGTAATTTCAATCACTGAATCAAATATTAATAATAGGCTATGTATATGAACTGAATATGTTTCTCAGCAAGAGCCAGTGTTTTGGTCGTTTACCTGTAGCCTAATATGACTTACTGTTACCATCAATCTAATGCATTCTAACGACAGCTGATCAGCAATTGTGATAGAGCTGTGACCATGACCACAATTGCTTCCAATTTAATTTAAACATGGCAATTCATTGCATAATAACACAAGGCTACAACAGCAATAGCCTAAGTTGAAGTTATAGGCTATTTAAATATATGTTTGCTGCAGCTCAAGGTAGGCACAATTTGATTTGCAATGACTCCAGTGTAGAGCTCTGCTACCTGACACTTTAAACCTTACTCCTTTAGATGTATTTTTAATAATAATAATAATAATAATAATAATAATATGCCATTTAGCAGACGCTTTTATCCAAAGCGACTTACAGTCATACGTGCATACATTTTTGTGTATGGGTGGTCCCGGGAATCGAACCCACTACCTTGGCGTTACAAGCGCCGTGCTCTACCAGCTGAGCTACAGAGGACTGTCTGTTTTACAAATGTGTTATTCAATGCGTTTCTATGGGCTATAGCAGTAAATTCAATATTTTATCAAATAATAAAAACTATACAGTGAGGGAAAAAAGTATTTGATCCCCTGCTGATTTTGTACGTTTGCCCACTGACAAAGACATGATCAGTCTATAATTTTAATGGTAGGTTTATTTGAACAGTGAGAGACAGAATAACAACAACAAAATCCAGAAAAACGCATGTCAAAAATATTATAAATTGATTTGCATTTTAATGAGGGAAATAAGTATTTGACCTTTCTGCAAAACATGACTTAGTACTTGGTGGCAAAACCCTTGTTGCCAATCACAGAGGTCAGACGTTTCTTACTTCTATCAAGGCAAGTCGTCCAGGTCCTGAGGCAGCAAAGCATCCCCAAACCATCACACCACCACCATGCTTGACCTTTGGTATGATGTTCTTACTGTGGAATGCAGAGTTTGGTTTTCGCCAGGCATTACTGGAACCATGTCGTCCAAAAAGTTATACTTTTGAATCATCTGTCCATAGAACGTTCTTCCAAGAGTCTTGATGATCATCCAGGTGCTTTTTGGCAAACTTGAGTCAACTTTTTGGACGAGATGGGTCCCATTATGCCTGGTAAACACCAAACACTGCATTCCACAGTAAGAACATCATACCAAAGGTCAAGCATGGTGGTGGTGGTGTGATGGTTTGGGGATGCTTTGCTGCCTCAGGACCTGGACGACTTGCCTTAATAGAAATAACCATTAATTCTGCTCTGTATCAGAGAATTCTACAGGAGAATGTCAGACCATCTGTCTGTGAGCTGAAGCTGAAGCACAGCTGGGTCATGCAGCAAGACAATGATCCAAAACACACAATCAAGTCTACATGAAAATTGCTAAAAAGCAACAAATTGGAAGTTTTGGAATGGCCTAGTCAAAGTCCAGACCTAATCCCAATTGAGATGTTGTGGCAGGACTTGAAACGAGCAGTTCATGCTTGAAAACCCACACGTCACTGAGTTAAAGCAGTTCTGCATGGAAGAGTGGGCCAAAATTCCTCCACAGCGACGTGAGAGACTGATCAACAACTACAGGAAGCATTTGGTTGGAGTCATTTCAGCTATAGGTGGCACAACCAGTTATTGAGTGTAAGGGGGCAATTACTTTTTCACACAGGGGAATTGGGTGTTGCATAACTTTGTTTATGAAATAAATATGTAATTGTTGTGTTATTTGTTCACTTATGTTTCCTTTATCTAATATTAGGTTTTGGTTGAAGATCTGAAAACATTCAGTATCACAAATATGCAAAAGTAAAGAAAATTAGAAAGGGGGCAAATACTTTTTCATAGCACTGTATATATATATATATATATATATATATATATATATATATATATATATATATATATATACTGTACCAGTCAAAAGTTTGGACACACCTACTCATTCAAGGATTTTTCTTTATTTTTACATTGTAGAATAATAGTGAAGACATCCAAACTATGAAATAATACATATGGAATCATGTAATAACCAAAAAAGTGTTAAACAAATCAAAATATATTTTAGATTTTAGATTCTTCAAATAGCCACCCTTTGCCTTGATGACAGCTTTGCACACTCTTGGCATTCTCTCAACCAGCTTCACCTGGAATGCTTTTCCAACAGTCTTGAAGGAGTTCCCACATATGCTGAGCACTTGTTGGCTGCTTTTCCCTTCACTCTACCGTCCGACTCATCCCAAACCATCTCAATTGGGTTGAGGTCTGGGGATTGTGGAGGCCAGGTCATCTGATGTAGCACTCCATCACTCTCCTTCTTGGTAAAATAGCCCTTACACAGCCTGGAGGTGTGTTGGGTCATTGTCCTGTTGAAAAACAAATGATAGTCCCACTAAGCCCAAACCAGATGGGATGGCGTATCGCTGCAGAATGCTGTGGTAGCCATGCTTGTTAAGTGTGCCTTGAATTCTAAATAGATCACAGAGAGTGTCACCAACAAAGCACCCCCACACCATAACACCTCCTCCTCCATGCTTTACGGTGGGAAATACACATGCAGAGATCATCCGTTCACCCACACCGCGTTTCCTATTGACTGACCTTCATGTCTTAAAGTAATGATGGACTGTCGTTTCTCTCTGCTTATTTGAGCTGTTCTTGCCATAATATGGACCTGGTCTTTTACCAAATAGGGCTATCTTCTGTATACCCCCCTACCTTGTCACAACACAACTGTTTGGCTCAAACGCATTAAGAAGGAAATACATTCCACAAATTAACTTTTAAGAAGGCACACCTGTTAATTGAAATGCATTCCAGGTGACTACCTCATGAAGCTGGTTGAGAGAATACAAAGAGTCTGCAAAGCTGTCATCAAGGCAAAGGGTGGCTATTTGAAGAATCTCAAATATGATTCCATATGTGTTATTTCATAGTTTAGATGTCTTCACTATTATTCTACAATGTAGAAAATAGTACAAATGAAGAAAAACCATTGAATGAGTAGGTGTTCTAAACCTTTTGACTGGTAGTGTATGTTTATATTTTGTTATTCTATTATATGACACAATATCAGTCCTTGTTGCATTTACAACTTGTTTAAGTCCTATTATACAACGGGTGGGTCTAATCCTGAATGCTGATTGGTTAAATCCGCATTCTAGCCGGTGTCTATTCCACAAGTTACCACCAGCTAAATCTATGACGTTAAAATGCCTATTTACTCTGTTCCATCTGACTGTGCAATCCGCTGTCTCATCAGCCCAGCCAGGCAATTTATAAACTTGATCTCCACTATAAAAAGCATCTAGACATTATCTCACATTTCTTTTAGACTATCATTTCATTTTCAATAATGGAGATTTGTATAAACCTTGCTGTCTATCTCTCCGACATTTGCAACATTGTTTCAATATTCAGATTTGATCTCCATCTGTCCCATGGTAATGAACGTGTCATGAGTCGGGAAGAGACAGACAGGCAGGCAGCGTTTCTCAGCCAGTCGAAATCATGAATAATTTGGCATCATTTCTATGGATATATACAAAGAAATGTACATTGAAAAAAGTGCAGCTAGTTTGCAGTCTTTCCAGCTTCAGTTTGAAGTGATTGTGTTAGCTGTGTTGTTGGCTAGCTCCTCTGAACAACAGTGTCCTGACAAGTGAGCACATTTTCTATGCCAGGCGAAATCGCGCCTCATTAGCTCATTGTTATGGATGTATCCAAATAATATAGATACAGAACAAAAAGTCTGAACAGCTGGGTCTGGCAACCGAACCGATAGAACGAACAACCAGCCGGCTTGGGTAGCAAGCCTAGATTTGTGTCGGGACTATATCTTGTGGAAGGATGAAATAGTATGAATAAATTCATCAAATTAATGTTTTTAATGAAAATATGTCAATAATTATTTGAATATGTTGGTAACCCGTTGTATAGAAGTGATAATGCCCTCGACTTTGTCTCAGGCCTAACAACAACCGTGCCAATATATCCTCCAAACACCAGCTTCTCGGGTATTATCACTTAATCATCAACTGATTTCAGTCAGTTTATAGCTGTGGATTTACTACATTGTTTGAATGGAATGTTGGCATATTGGCAGTTAATTTGAAAAATGAATGGAATCATTCCTCTAAAACTGACTAGCTAACAAACAGTGCAGATCAATTCTTCAAAGTCATTATTTTACACAATATCTTATCACTGCACTGGCAAACCATGGTTGACCAACATTGCTCACCTTTATACCATCAGAAGCAACAACCTGGAGAATAGTTACAGGGGAGAGGAATGAGCCAATTGGAAGCTGGGGATGATTAGGTGGCCATGATGGTATGAGGGCCAGATTGGGAAATTAGCCAGGACACCAGGGTTAACACCCCTACTCTTACAATAAGTGCCATGGGATCTTTAGTAACCACAGAGAGTCAGGACACCCATTTAATGTACCATCCGAAAGACAGCACCCTACACATGGCAATGTCCTGGGGCATTGGGATATGTTTTTAGACCAGAGGAAAGAGTGCCTCCTACTGACCCCCTCCAACACCACTTCCAGCAGCATCTGGTGTCCCATCCAGGGACTAACCCTGCTTATTTTCAGAGGCAAGCCAGCAGTGTGATGCAGGGTGGTATTCTGCTGGGTGGTATGATGCAGAGTGGTATGCTGCTTGGTGGTATGCTGCAGGGTGGTATGATGCAGGGTGGTATGATGCAGGATGGTATGCTGGTGGGTGGTATGCTGCTGAGTGGTATGCTAAAGGGTGGTATGCTGCAGGGTGGTATGATGCAGAGTGGTATGCTGCAGGGTGGTATGCTGCAGGGTGGTATGATGCAGGGTGGTATGCTGCAGGGTGGTATGCTGCAGGGTGGTATGATGCAGGGTGGTATGATTCAGGATGGTATGATGCTGGGTGGTATGCTGCTGGGTGGTATGCTGCAGGGTGGTATGATGCAGGGTGGTATGATGCAGGGTGGTGTGCTGCAGGGTGGTATGATGCAGGGTGGTATGATGCAGGGTGGTATGATGCAGGATGGTATGATGCTGGGTGGTATGCTGCAGGGTGGTATGATGCAGGGTGGTGTGCTGCAGGGTGGTATGATGCAGGGTGGTATGCTGCAGGGTGGTATGATGCAGTGTGGTATGATGCAGGGTGGTATGCTGCAGGGTGGTATGATGCAGGGTGGTATGATGCAGGATGGTATGCTGGTGGGTGGTATGCTGCAGGGTGGTATGATGCAGGGTGGTATGCTGCAGGGTGGTATGATGCAGGGTGGTATGATGCAGGATGGTTTGCTGCTGAGTGGTATGCTGCAGGGTGGTATGCTGCAGGGTGGTATGATGCAGGGTGGTATGATGCAGGGTGGTATGATTCAGGATGGTATGATGCTGGGTGGTATGCTGCTGGGTGGTATGCTGCAGGGTGGTATGATGCAGGGTGGTGTGCTGCAGGGTGGTATGATGCAGGGTGGTATGATGCAGGGTGGTATGATGCTGGGTGGTATGCTGCAGGGTAGTATGATGCAGGGTGGTGTGCTGCAGGGTGGTATGATGCAGGGTGGTATGATGCAGGGTGGTATGATGTAGGGTGCTATACTACAGGGTGGTATGATGTAGGGTGGTATGCTTCTGGGTGGTATGATGCAGGGTGGTATACTGCTGGCCCCTAGAGGTAGGAGGCTACAGCTATGACTGGAAGTTACTTTTTTGTAGCAGGTTAGGAGAATTAACGTGGCAGGTTAGGAGAATTAACGTGGCAGGTTAGGAGAATTAACGTGTCAGGTTTGGATAATTAACGTGGCAGGTTAGGATAATTAACGTGGCAGGTTAGGAGAATTAACGTGGCAGGTTCGGATAATTAACGTGGCAGGTTAGGAGAATTAACGTGGCAGGTTCGGATAATTAACGTGGCAGGTTAGGATAATTAACGTGGCAGGTTCGGATAATTAACGTAGCAGGTTAGGAGAATTAACGTGGCAGGTTAGGAGACTTAGGTTAAGGTTAGGAAAAGGGTTAGCTAAAATGATCTCCTAACCTGCTATGAAAAGTAACTTCCGGTTGTAGCTGTACTCCATCTAGTCACAAACGTAATAAGAAGGTTCATGTCCATTCGAGTATTCTAATTCCTAATTTGATGATGCGAAGCTTCTTCATGAATCCTCATCCATAGACAAATGTAAAAAGACATGTTTGATTTCATCCAAACTGAAATAATAAAAAACATTATTGGTAAAAAATAGGCAGACAGTAAAATCCTTCTAAGTTCAATGTAGCACACAATTCTAAATATAATAACATTACATTCATTGTTTTACTTTTGACCATGATGAAAGGTGCCTTCAGCCCTTCAGTGAATTACAGAACAGAAATGATAAGACAAGGCCCCCTGGTGTTGTGTACCAACTATGAACTCTCTCTCTTTCTCTCTCTCTCTTTCTCTCACACACACACACACACACACACTCACACACACACACACACACACACACACACACACACACACACACACACACACACACACACACACACAATATTCACAGTGAAGAGACAGACAAGTACAAGACATGTTAGAAAATATACTTTTTATGCAGCATAGGTCAAAGACAACATTTGGCATTCTCACAAGAAACGGACCTGGTAAATAAAATATTATTATATTCTGAATAAAATACACAGGTTCATATTCAAATGGGCAACCGGAAATAACTTCAGCAGCAAGATTATGAAATCGTATTATTATATTTCTGAAAGCACCAGAGAATGGTCCTTGTCCATATGTCACAGGTGTGACTTATTTGCATGGAAGCATTTTGATTAGTTGATTAACGCATATGATTTTGAACTCTGTATTTAAACCCCCTTTTTTTGTGTTCCAGACAGCCACCCACAAGAAGTGAATGCATTCCGGAGGCATGGTGGATCCCAGGTTGTGCCAGAAGGTGTTATGGCTTTGTTTGGTGAGAGCACATGTCTAATGGAGTTTGGTCAAGCTGAAATGGAGATCTTGAGAAAATGGGCGCCTGCCTCCTGAGCTACATCACTTCCTGTGACCCTTTTTGTTTTGTTTTGTTTGTATGTCTGTGTTTTTAACTAGCATGATTTCTAAAGCTAAAAGTAAAAGAACATGATACGAAGTATGGAAAGAAATTACGACACTGAAGTAAGAATGTGAACTGAGAACATGCTTGAAAAAAAAGCAAATTCTCCAACACGCCTCCAAAGCTGAACTGCTGATCAGTTGAACTGCATCAAGCCCTGTAAGGTCCCTGCTGTGTAGGCCTTAGATGGCCAGCCAGGTCACCCGTGATAGAAATCAGTATTTGACGTCCATCCATGTTTGAGGGCGTCGGGAGATGACGTGGAAACCGGTCACTAGGGGCAACAGCTGTTACCTTCAAATTGGTTTTGCTAGGGCATGAAAGGAACAGAATACTCCTTGGAGAGAAACACAGGAGAGGACAACAGAATGATTACCATTTAACTTGGGTAAGGGTAGGATAGTCAATTTAGAATGTGCTGTGTGCTGAATCCTAACTTGAGATGAGTATCTAGATATATGCGTAACTGTAAGTGTTCCACATCAATACATGGTTTAGTTCAGAATGGACTGTGCTGCTCACCCTGGCCAGCTTCTCTCCTTCGTCTCTCCTGATCACTCTATCACTGGCCATGTCTGCCTGCAGGGGAAAGAGAGATTCACAGAAATGTCAACACAGTTCAACACAATGCACTTGTACTATGTGAACGTCTCGTTTCTGTTAATTATTTATGCATAGTCACTTTAACACTACCCACATGTACATATTACTTCAACTACCTCAACTAGCCGGTGCCCCCGCACATTGACTCTGCACCGGTACCCCCCTGTATATATAGCCTCCCTACTGTTATTTTATTTTACTTCTGCTCTTTTTTTCTCAACACTTTTTTTGTTGTTGTTTTATTTTTACTTTTTTTGTTAAAAAGAAATGCACTGTTGGTTAAGGGCTGTAAGTAAGCATTTCACTGTAATGTCTGCACCTGTTGTATTCGGCGCATGTGGCCAATAACATTTGATTTGATTTGATTTGATTTGTTCACTAACTGGAAAGAATAACCAGCTTCAGTGAGTAGCAACGGCAGGGTTGTGGGTTCGATTCCCACGGGGGACAAGTACAAAAATGTATGCACTCAGTACTGTAAGTACTTTGTTGAGGGAAAATGTACTTCATACGATTGTGATGGGTTGTTGTCTCCCTAGCTATCTTAATATGAATACTAATTGTAAGTCGCTCTGGATAAGAGCGTCTGCTAAATGACTTAAATGTATGTGTCCAAGCATTTGTGTGACGTAGGATGAACAGCATACTTCTCCTTTTCTTCCACTGCAAAAAGCTTTTCATACATATCCATTGCTTCCATTCCTCTCACCTTGTTGCCCAGCAACATGACAACATCCCTCTGTGCATACTCATGGATCTCTGTAAGCCACGCCTGCAGAGGGAGAAACAGCCAATCAGCCAATCAGAGGACAAGACGGGAGGTCACAGGACCACAACTAAAGCTGTGTTCATAACAAGTGGGAAACTCTGACAATGCTACTTGTAAACTGGGAGCAACTAGTTGTGTGCGTTCACGTGCTATGAACTCGTTGAGAACGGCGATTGGCTAATGGCAAACAAGAGGAAGGCACAGTGATGCCGAAACGTTGGTGTTTTTTTACCCAATAAATTACTGGGAGTTTATACACAGAGTGTGCGACTCTCTTTATTTGTTTTTATAGCTTACAGTTTATTCTCCGTTGGTCAGCACCTCTACACTAAGTGATGTTCTCTGGGTGTGTGCCAGCTCATGCTTTTTATTAAACAAGCTGCATCAACCATAAACTAAAAGTAACATATTATAGTGTTCAAAAACTGTAGAATACAGGTCTGCCAAGCTTGTAGCGTCATACCCAATAAGACTTGAGGCTGTAATCACTGCCTGGTGCTTCAACAAAGTACTGAGTAAAGGGTCTAAATACTTATGTAAATGAATTATTTCTGTTTTTTACTGTTAATTAATCAGCAAAAATATCTTAAAACCTGTTTTTGCTTTGTCATTATGGGGTATTGTGTGTCGATTGATGAGGGAAAAAAACAATTTAATCAATTTTAGAACAAGGCTGTAACGTAACAAAATGTGGAAAAGGTAATTGCGTCTGAATACTTTCCGAATGCACTGTAGGTACCATTGACTTGCATTGGACTTGTGACACATATGCTAAAAAGTTAGCATTTGAAACAGTGGCCAGGTAAACAAAACCAAAGCATGGTTTTCTGTCATACCTAGTCCATAGACTGCTTACAGGGTAAGAAAACCAACATGTCATTTTGGAATTTGGGTGAACTATCCCTTTAAATAACCTTCTTTCTCATGTAACCATAGGCCCCTCCCCCCCTTCCAAAAGTTTTTTTATTATTAATAAAATAAACATAATATTTTCCCACTAGCACTGCCTTTGCTGATAAATACTTTGTTGAGGGAAAATGTACTTGATACGATTGTGATGGGTTGTTGTCTCACCTAGCTATCTTAATATGAATACTAATTGTAAGTCGCTCTGGATAAGAGCGTCTGCTAAATGACTAAAATATTTTTTATAAAATGTATATCATACTAATTCGAGTGTGCTGATTTACTTTTACTATGTTGCGTATAGTCTATGAGACCAGGCTGAATCTCAGTAGCCAGATAGGTGGCAGACTCCTGCAGTTTAACTGGATTCAACAACAGTGTGGGGCTCAGTCCTCGAATGAAGAGGAAGCTAAAATCGATGTATTTTCATCTTCTTGGTTTGGACAGGAGTAGCCTAATATCATGCGAATATCATTTTTATTTTTGAGCCGTTTACATAGCGGGACCTCGTTTACATGCTGATTGATTTTAGTTCAACATGTCTTCATCTGCAACTACAACTATCCCACCTATGCTGACAGCGGATCAGCCAACGGTCATCGTGGCTTCGGGTGAGTGGTAGCAGTCACAAAAAAATTAAGTAGGCTGCTGCTAAACCATATACATAAATCTGTTGCTCTGATACAGGACTGGCTAACTGTTAATTGTTTAGGTGATGTATGTTTTGCATGTGTTATAAATAAAAATGTAAAAGCAATAATGATAACTTATATGTTTACATTAATGGCAGATATGTTTTTATAAAGCTTCTTATTCATGTCTGTGTTCTTGTTCTTGTTATTTTCTGTAGTGTCCTGCCTGCTCTTCTTCGTAGTGATTCTCATGCTCCTGGTGGTCTTGTACAGGAAAGACCCTTTCTGCTGCAGGGTGTGGAACTACCAGGCCACCCAGCACTATACAGTAAGGCTACAAGTAGCTCAGTTGGTAAGGCATGGCGCTTTCTATGACAGGATAGTGGGTTCGAATCCCGGGACCACCTGTACACAAAAATGTATGGAGGCATGACTGTAGGTCTGTAAGTCGCTTTGGATAAAAGCTCATTTCCATATATTATTGTTATAAATGTGTCATAAACAGGGAAAACATGTTATAAATGCCTAATGTATTAAAGATGATGCAGGGTCATCCAACACTATACAGGAAGGCTATACATGTTATACATATGCCTAATGTATAATGTACATATAAAGGCCCATTCACAGTAACAACATAAACACCTTACAAATGTGATATAAACATCTAGAGGGCTTACCTTAATCTCATCCTTAATGTAATTTATAAATGGCTATAACCGTATTATCCATGTGCTGTAACCCCTTATTGTAAGGCTGCAAGGTCAGGGCTTACCAGGGAGCTCATCATCATTACGGTCTCTGGCGTGAAAGGCAAACACCCTCCGCATCGCACCAAGAGGGTTAACCCACTTGGTGGGAATGTAACGTGGATCATGTAGCGAGGATCGCTACAATGTCATAAATATGTTGACCAGTAATCAGAGTCTGGTAAGCGAGGCTAGGGAAACATCCATAAACCATTATGTACACACTGAGACGGAAGACAATATGAACAAAGGTGCAATAGAGTACTATAAACTCTGTGGAACTTTGTATAAATGTGTAATAATGGAACTCAGAAACCAATTAGAGCGAGATGTGATAAAGGAGAGAGATGTGATTATAATAACACTGGGAGGGAATACATTTGCATGGGGGGAGCAGATTGGATTGTGACACCCACGGCAATGGTTCTTCTCAACACCTGCGTTGTTGCCGTTTTTTGCTCTAGCATGAAACAGTCACAAGTTAGATCAGGTGAAGAGAGATTCCTGTTTGTTTTTCTGCAGCAAGCAGACCAGAACTTATGAGCCCTGGTCAAAAGTAGTGCACTATATGGATTATTCTACAGAAGTGGTGCAAATTGGGGGTTGGAAAACAATTCAAATGTGTATCCTATTTCTCCCAAACTTTCAGCACACGTCTTCCAACATATGTCAGGTAGACATAAATACTACTCACACTCTTTGTTTTGTATTGCACATTTGAAATATTTACCTGAATTCCTTACCACCCCACTAATTTTTGTCACTACCAAAACAAAGTGAAAAAGTTTAAATAAAGGGAGAACTGTGCACAGTAGTTATCATTTTGATTAACCTTCTATTACAGATTCATTTTAGAAATGTTATTGGCATACCAAATTAAGAAAATAGTAAAA
Source organism: Coregonus clupeaformis (assembly GCF_020615455.1). NCBI lineage: Eukaryota > Metazoa > Chordata > Actinopteri > Salmoniformes > Salmonidae > Coregonus > Coregonus clupeaformis. Next base: position 39,286,289 of record NC_059222.1, on the reverse strand, counting down.
ACATTACTTTTAACCAGATTTTCAAAACCTTTATATTTAATTTAGAGAAATATAATCTATATTGTTCTCTGTAAAATGTTCCATGTTAATTGTATGAATCGGAAACTTGTAGATTGAATTAACTATGCATCTAGTTAATTTTGTTGTTAGATGTTGAAATGATCACTTCACCTATCTTTCTTTTGGCAAAATAACAGGCATTTTGGTGTCAAGTGTCAATCATAGAGATAAATGGAGGACTCTAGATGGATATAATCAATGTTCCCTCTAAGTTGCACGCTTCCGTGGGCACGCAGCTCCCCCGGGACAGCAGCGCAGAAGAAATATCAGCCTGCGAAGAGAAGCACGAGATTGAACTTCACTCAACTTTCTAGAGTTTTCCCCGTTAGTTAACACTATTAACGTTTCCCTTTACTGTGGGAATTGTGATCGAATCAACGCAATATTAGCCACTTTCAATGCAATATACCGAAACAAAACGAACTATGCAAGAGATTTTGTTGTAGGCAGAACGCATTAGAGTAGGATACTATTTCATTGACTCATGTCCATACTCTACACAGACCGGTGCGCCATAACCAATCAGAGCTGCAGTTGGCCTATATGCAAATAAACCATTGCCATATATGGCTCTGTACCATTCACTTTGAACTGGACTGTTTTTACAGCATGAGCGGTCGTGAGTAGATGCGCTTGTTTTGAGATCAAAGCGAGAGCTACATGTAGCGACTTGTGCACATTTGTACATTTGTTCATATCCTTTGCTAGTTAGTGAGTTATTAGCCCAGTTATAGATAATTTGTAGTCAGCAATGGGGGAGTGATTGCTTCCTACAAGAGCACAAAACGTGTGCATTTCTAGACATATTTGAAAAGCGAGTCAGGTAAAGAGCTTCTTTTTTTTTCTTAAAGGGGCAGTGTGGTATTTTGAGACAGACTTGAATAAGCTAAGTAGCCAATAGGCAGAGGGTAGCATAGTTTGGTATGGGAATAATGTTGTAAAGTGGTTTCTAGCATCAAACAACACAAACAACAATTATCAGTCACCTCCTTGTCTGAAGGACAAGTGGATAAACAGGTTAATGTCAAGCCCTGCATGTTTTTTTCAAGTCTCATGGAATGTAGGCCTACATTGAACACCACACATTGGCTGCTACTGTAGGCTGAACGATAGAACAGCTATTTCCATGTTAAAATGTTATGGGATGCATTTTCTCCATTGTTTTTGACGTTAGGCCACTCTGGTAGGCCTACATTATGATCAAATAGCCACAGTAGCCTACTTGACCACTGTTAAAACTAACTTAAAGTGGGTACAGCCTCAGTGTTCACAGTAAACACACGCCGGAAGTTGCACAGAATTTTCACAACGTTCAAATTTGCGCTCAGCAGACCTGAAATTTGTTCAGCGACAACAAAATGTTGAGGGAACATTGGATATAACTCATTTTAGTATAGACATTGCCATTAAGGGCTTCCACCATTTAAAAGTAGTCAACTGGGTGGGGATTCCTATGGATTGGGAGAGATCAGCCAATGATCGGAGAGCATTGTCTTCTTCAAATTGGGATGCCTATAGTTTGTAAACCAAAAACTAAGGTACTATCCAGGAGCCAAGACCAAGATGATTTATACCAGGACATTGGTCCCAAGATCCAGACCCAGAGTTGAGACCATGACAAGTAAAAAAACAGTAGGCCAAGACCAGTAGACCAAGACCACTAGATCAAGAGTCCATGGGCCCTTTCTTCAATTGTAAGAAACTCAAGTAGAGTAAACTCGAGCACAGTACAGTGGAGCACAGTACAGTAGATTAGGGTACAGTACATTACAGTACAGTACAGCACAGTACAATACAGTAGAGCACAGTAGAGTAGAGCATAGTACAGTAGAGCATAGTACAGTAGAGCATAGTACAGTAGAGCATAGTACAGTAGAGTACAGTACAGTACGTTACAGTACAGTATAGCACATTATCGTCTATGTTTTGGCCAAATAGATGTCAGTGTTTGGGCAATTGGAGGGTTGTAGCCCACCTGCTGGCTATGCATTTCAATACTCTACACTTATTCCTGAAGTGTGCACTTGTCCACTACCCACATGGTGGTCCACTGTAGCTCAGTTGGTAGAGCACGGCGCATGCAACTTTAAAATGGAGATGGCATCAGTGGCACTGCCCGTGCTGTCACAGATGCCATAATGGCACGGATACAAAGATGAGACCTCTATACATCTCTATGGTGTCAATTGTTTCGGTTGTGACCGTTTTGGTTTAGACAATTTTGATTTATTATGGACTAAATAATCCCCATAGCTAACATATGGCTGGCTATCTTTTATTTGGACAAATGTACATCACAGCAAACATATATTTTAGTCCCAAAACCGTACTTTACATATTTCTTGATCTATTAGATGTTCGGTAGTGACAATTCTTAAAAATACATGAAGATTTACCAACTTGCTCACTCGTTTCCTCCAAAATGTTTGCACACAGACTACTCACCATGTAACCTAATGTAGCAGGCGTAAAAGAAAATGCCAGTTTTTTTCAGCGGAAAAGGAAGCTAGGTTGAATGAGTTGTATCTCTGAAAAGCAGATGCATTTGCTAAGGGTGCTCACCATGTGGCCGTGCTGGAGATGGGTGCAATCCCATCACCAGGTGATATTTGTAGGGGTGTGGCTTAAGGCATATTCATTCTACAGTCTTTTAATGTGTGTGTTTCGGTAGTGACATCAAAAGGTGGGACAGCATTTTTTAAAAATAAACAAAATACTAATTAGATCAGTATCTTTCAATGTAATAATATACTGAGCAAAAATATAAACGCAACATGTAAAGTGTTGGTCCCATGTTTCAGGAGCTGAAATAAAAGATCCCAGAAATGTTCCATATGCACAAAAAGCTTATTTCTGTCAAATTTTGTGCAGAAATGTGTGGTCCTCTGTAGCTCAATTGGTAGAGCATGGAGCTTGTAACGCCAGGGTAGTGGGTTCGATCCCCGGGACCACCCATCCATACGTAAAAATGTATGCACACGTGACTGTAAGTTGCTTTGGATAAAAGCGTCTGCTAAATGGCATATTATTATTATTACATCCCTGTTAGTGAGCATTTCTCCTTTGCCAAGATAATGCATCCACCTGACAGGTGTGGCATATCAAGAAGCTGATTAAACAGCATGATCATTACACAGGTGCACCTTGTGCTGGGGACAATAAAAGACCACTCTACAATGTGCATTTTTGTCACACAACACAATGCCACAGACGTCTCAACCCCACATCTGGCTTCTTCTCCTGTGGGATCGTCTGAGACCAGCCACCCGGAAATCTGATGAAACTGAGGAGTATTTCAGTCTGTAATAAAGCCCTTTGGTGGGGAAAAACTCATTCTGATTGGCAGGTCCTGGCTCCTCAGTGGATGGGCCTGGCTCCCAAGTGCCCTCCTAGGCCCACCCATGGCTGTGCCCCTGCCCAGTCATGTGAAATCCATAGATTAGGGCCTAATTTATTTATTTCAATTGACCTAATTTCCTTATATGAACCGTATCTCATTAAAATGTTGAAATTGTTGCATGTTGCGTTTATATTTTTGTTCAGTATAGAACAACTCAATATGTTCTATTGAAATAATAATAAAACAATTACAAAAATAATTAATTGCCTCATTTTCAAACATTAACTTTAGGTAAGGGTTTGTTTGGGACAGCCACTTCTCAATAGAAAAAGGTGTATAAACAATGACTTTGTACTATATTAATAAAAAATATTTACATTTTAGTCATTTAGCAGACGCTCTTATCCAGAGCGACTTACAGTTAGTGAATACATATATTTTTTTATACTGGCCCCCCGTAGGAATCGAACCCACAACCCTGGCGTTGCAAACGCCATGCTCTATCAACTGAGCTACATCCCTGCCGGCCATTCCCTCCCCTACCCTGGGCCAATTGTGCGCCGCCCATGAGTCTCCCGGTCGCAGCCGGCTGCGACAGAGCCTGGATTCGAACCAGGATCTCTAGTGGCACAGTTAGCACTGCGATGCAGTGCCTTAGACCACTGCGCCACTCAGGAGTACAGGGTTCAAATATGTTTGTTATTGCCTTGGATTGAATTAGAACATATCATGACGTAAATACATTTCCTAAGTTTGGAGACTTAACTGTTTTTTAAAATAGTTTTTTTGGGTGTGACTGCAATTTGCACCACTTCTGTAGAATTATCCATATAGGGAATAGGGTGCCATTTGGGACACCTATAGGGAATAGGGTGCCATTTGGGACACTTGTAGGGAATAGGGTGCCATTTGGGACACCTATAGGGAATAGGGTGCCATTTGGGACACCTATAGGGAATAGGGTGCCATTTGGGACACCTGTAGGGAATAGGGTGCCATTTGGGACACCTATAGGAAATAGGGTGCCATTTGGGACACTTATAGGGAATAGGGTGCCATTTGGGACACTTATAGGGAATAGGGTGCCATTTGGAACACCTATAGGGAATAGGGTGCCATTTGGGACACACAGGGAATAGGGTGCCATTTGGAACACCTATAGGAAATAGGGTGCCATTTGGGACACACAGGGAATAGGGTGCCATTTGGAACGCCGACCATGTACTGTAACTAGTCTGGTGGGATTACGTGCCCATTTTATAAAACAATGGGTGGCCGATCTTATCAACAAAGGGTCAAAAACACTGATCTACTGTATAGGAGTGGCTGTTTTAAAAGGTTTACGTGAATAATATTTCCCTGTGCGACTGTATTTCTTATGATACAGAGCTGAGAGACTCTGTTTCTGTATTTGTTATGATACAGAGCTGAGAGATCAAGCTGAGGTTAAGATCATTACCGCCTGCTTGTTGTATCCATATCTTTCTCCCCTATAGAGAACGCAACCACAGTTAAACTCTCCTATTACCTTTTGGTGTCATGATTCAACTGGATTGAACCCAAATGCAGACAACTACACCGAGCCAGAGAAGGTTTAACAGGTTTATTTACATAGTTCAATTTGTCCAGGTTTCCAATAATAGGGGAAGAGCAAGTCCAGGTTTACAGGGAGGGTAACAGATCCAGGTTCAGAGCAGGAGTGGTACCGTAACGTCCTAGTGTCCGTGGTGAGTCCAAAAGGAAGGTCCGGTAGTGGAAAGCAGGATGGTGGTGGCAGGAGTGAAGCGGAGGCAGGAGTCAGGTTCCAATAATATGGTAGTCTTGACTATGATCTGACGATGAGTGGCAAGTTTGACCGGGTCTTAAAGGCTGAGGTGATTATGGTAAATGAGCTGGAGCTGGAACCCTGACTCCCGCACACCAGACTTCACTCCTGCAATCAAAAACAGACAGAGGGGAGGGGGAGAGCAGAGAGAGCTACCTAGCAGCAGTAGGCCTAACAGTACCCCCCCCTCTACGGACGCCACCCGGCGGCCGACGGAGTTTATCCGGATGTAACCTATGAAAATCACGGACCAGAGCAGGATCCACAATGAAGCTATTGGGAACCCAGGAACGTTCCTCAGGACCATAACCCTCCCAATCCACCAGGTACTGGAAACCACGACCCCGGCGGCGAACATCCAGAAGTCGCCGGACAGTGTAGACAGGACCCCCACCCACGATCCTGGGCGGAGGAGGGGGACGAGAGGGCGGGCACAGAGGGCTGACAGACACAGGCTTGATCTGGGACACATGAAAAGTGGAATAAACCCATAGGGAGGCAGGAAGCTGTAGTTTAACCGCGCAGGGGTTAACAATAGACAGTATCTTGAACGGTCCTATAAAACGCGGCGCCATCTTCTTAGATTCTACTTTCAATGGAAGATCACGTGACTTAAGCCATACCTCTTGACCAGGAGAGTAACCGGGAGCCTGGGACTGGTAACGGTTGGCTTGCCTCTGCATGTACGACGAAGCTCGGGACAGAGCTACCCTGGCCTTCCTCCAGACCTTGAAGCAGCGGCGCATGTGGGACTGCACCGAGGGTACCGCCAGTTCCCTCTCTTGAGAAGGGAACAGGGGAGGTTGATAACCCAGAGCACACAGAAAGGGAGACAAACCAGAGGAAGCGTTAGTCAAGGTGTTATGAGCATATTCCACCCAGGGGAGCATGGAGCTCCAAGACCCAGGGTTAGACCCTGTGACACAGCGGAGAGCGGTCTCCATCTCCTGGTTCGCTCTCTCGGCTTGCCCGTTGGTCTGGGGGTGATATCCAGAGGACAGGCTGGATGTGATGCCCAAAGCTTTACAGAAAGCTTTCCATACCTGGGAGACAAACTGGGGACCCCTGTCAGAGACAATATCAGTGGGTAGACCATGAGAGCGGAACACATGTTCAACCAAAATATCAGCCGTCTCTCTGGCAGTGGGCAGTTTAGGTAGGACCAAAAAATGAGCAAACTTAGAAAAACGATCAATCACAGTAAGAATGACAGTCTTTCCAGACGAGGGGGGAAGTCCAGTGACAAAATCCAATGCAATGTGGGACCAGGGCCGGCTGGGTATTGGCAGAGGTCGTAGATGACCAGCGCTGGCCTGGGTGGAGTTCTTACTTCGTGCACATACCGTACAAGCAGCAATGAAGGCTCGAGTGTCCGCCTCCATCCTGGGCCACCAGAACTTCCGTTGCACAAAGTCAAGGGTCCGAGTAACTCCAGGGTGACAGGTAAGGGGAGACGAGTGAGCCCACTGAAGTACCTGGGAGCGAACAGACTCAGGGACAAACAACCGGTTAGGAGGACCGCTCCCAGGGTCAGCTTGATGATGTTGAGCCTGTCTAACAATCCCTTCGATGTCACATGTAATGGCCGCAATACTGCAGGTAGGAGGCAAGATGGGTTCAGGGTTACTACCAGTATCAACAGCAGAATGAACACGAGACAGGGCGTCAGGCTTGACGTTGCGTGACCCAGGACGGTAAGACAGAGAAAAATTGAATCTCCCAAGAAATAGTGCCCACCTGGCTTGACGGGGATTGAGCTGCTTAGCTGACTGGATGTATGCCAGATTCTTGTGATCCGTCCAAACGATGAAGGGTTGTTCCGCCCCCTCCAACCAATGCCGCCACTCCTCGAGAGCCAGCTTAACGGCGAGCAGTTCACGATTGCCAACATCATCATTCCTCTCTGCCTGAGAAAGCTTCCGTGAAAGAAAAGCACAGGGATGCAGTTTGTTATCTTCAGGAGAACGTTGTGACAACACCGCACCTACCCCAGTGTCGGATGCATCCACCTCCACGACAAACTGGCGGTCGGGGTCCGGCTGCATCAGAATGGGAGCCGAGGCGAAGCGATGTTTCAGTTCTTCGAACGCTGATTCGGCCCCTTCATTCCAAGCGAACGGTAGTGAGATGGAGGTGAGAGCGGTGAGTGGTGCCGCAATGCGGCTGTAGTCCTTGATGAACCTCCTGTAGAAGTTCGCAAACCCCAGGAATCGTTGAAGTTGTTTGCGGGTGGAGGGGGCTGGCCAGTCCGTGACCGCGGAGATCTTAGCTGGGTCCATCCGCAACTCCCCCTGAGCTATAATGTAACCCAAAAAAGAGGTCTCAGACACATGAAATTCACATTTCTCCATCTTCACAAATAGTTTGTTCTCCAACAACCTTTGCAACACCTGGCGCACATGCAGTTCATGTTCCTGGGAGGACTCTGAGAAAATCAGGATATCATCCAGATAGACAAAAACAAACGATTCAACATGTCCCGAAGGACATCATTCACGAGTGCCTGAAAAACAGCAGGGGCATTAGACAAACCAAAAGGCATGACCAGATACTCAAAATGTCCCAAGGGTGTGTTGAAGGCAGTCTTCCATTCATCACCTTTACGAATGCGCACCAGGTGATACGCATTTCGTAGATCCAGTTTCGTAAAGATGGTAGCACCATGAAGGAGGGGAAAAGCAGAATTAATCAAAGGCAGAGAATACTTGTTCTTAATGGTGATGTTGTTAAGTCCACGGTAATCAATACAGGGTCTGAGGGTCTTATCCTTCTTTCCAACAAAAAAGAATCCCGCTCCTACAGGTGACGAGGAAGGACGAATAATACCTGCCGCCAAGGAGTCCCGCATGTAGTTCTCCATAGCCTCCGTCTCCGGGCGGGAGAGATTGTACAGGCGACTGTTAGGGAGAGGGGCTCCTGGCTGGAGGTCAATGGCGCAGTCGTGTGGCCGGTGAGGAGGAAGAGAAGTAGCTCTGTGTTTGCAGAAAACGGATGCCAGGTCATGATACACGTCAGGAACAGCAGAGAGATCCATGGACTCCAGTGGAGGTTGAGGCACAGTGCTGGCAGGGGTCTGAGCAGAACACAAACAGTTCACATGACAAAATGTGCTCCATGAAACAATTCTACCTGTCACCCAATCAATGTGTGGATTGTGTCTTATGAGCCAGGGGATACCAAGGACCAGGGGGGTCTGTGGGCAGTCAATTATGTGAAATTGAATGCTCTCCTGATGATTACCCGACACTCTGAGACAAACAGGGACAGTCTGATGAGTAATACGGGTCAACAATTGTCCATTTAGACCCTTAGCCTGCAGCGGACGGTCCATAGGAACAGTCTCTAACTCCATTTGTTGAGCCAACTCTCGATCCAAAAAGCTTTCATCGGCACCAGAGTCAACCAGCGCACTAACAGGGAAATCCTGGACCTGCCACTGGAGGGATGCCTGGAGCAGAATGCGGGGAGAAGAGGAAGAATCCGCTGTTCGGCTCACCAAAACTTCTCCCATTAATGATGAGCCGACCCTTTTCCCGGACGAACTGGGCAGGAAGGAACGAAATGACCAGCTTCTCCACAATACAGGCAGGCCCGAACCTGAATACGACGTGCACGCTCCTCTGAGGACAACCGTGCACGACCCACCTCCATGGCTTCGGGTTCAGTGCTCCTAGTATCGACTCGGGAAGACTCGGCCTTCTCCGTAGGGAAGAGGCGGGGAGGAGTTGGTTGACGACAGACAGGTTGCTTGGAACTAACACTCCTCTCCCGGCGGCGCTCCCGAATCCGATTATCCAACCGGATGGTGAGTGAAATAAGGTTATCCAGCGTAGGCGATTCATCATATGACACCAATTCATTCTTCAAAGTCTCAGACAAAGCATTAATGAACACTCCTTGTAATGCCTCGTCATTCCAACCACTCACTGCCGCTAACGTCCGAAACTCCACTGCCATCTCCGCCACACTGCGAGACCCCTGCCGAAGAGACAACAACCGTTTAGCAGCCTCCTTGCCCCGTACGGGGTGGTCGAAAACCTTCCTCATCTCAGTGGTGAAGGCAACGTAAGCGTTGCAAATGTCCGACTGACTCTCCTAGACTGCGGATCCCCAGGAACGAGCGGAACCGCTAGTAGAGTTGATAAGGTAGGCAATACGGGCTCTCTCTGAGGCGTAGGTGAGGGGCTGTTGTTCAAACACTAGTGAGCATTGAGTCAAAAAATCACCACAGGTTCCCATGTTCCCGTCATAGCGCTCTGGAGCAGGAACAAAAGGCTCTCTGATCTGGGCTGGAGGAGCAGTTTGTATGCCATGAACGAGGGGTGCATTATTAATTTGGGTAGTAAGGACAGACACTTGATGGGTGAGTAATTGAATCTGATTAAACAGCATCTGACTGTTCTCAGAAATAGTCTTAAACAAAGTATCATGTTGGCCAAGTAAAATGCCCTGATTGGCTATGGCAGTCCGAATTTGAGTGTACTCTGGGTTGGTATCCGAGCTACAGTCTGCTGGGTTCATCATGGTCAGATCATACTGTCATGATTCAACTGGATTGAACCCAAATGCAGACAACTACACCGAGCCAGAGAAGGTTTAACAGGTTTATTTACATAGTTCAATTTGTCCAGGTTTCCAATAATAGGGGAAGAGCAAGTCCAGGTTTACAGGGAGGGTAACAGATCCAGGTTCAGAGCAGGAGTGGTACCGTAACGTCCTAGTGTCCGTGGTGAGTCCAAAAGGAAGGTCCGGTAGTGGAAAGCAGGATGGTGGTGGCAGGAGTGAAGCGGAGGCAGGAGTCAGGTTCCAATAATATGGTAGTCTTGACTATGATCTGACGATGAGTGGCAAGTTTGACCGGGTCTTAAAGGCTGAGGTGATTATGGTAAATGAGCTGCAGCTGGAACCCTGACTCCCGCACACCAGACTTCACTCCTGCAATCAAAAACAGACAGAGGGGAGGGGGAGAGCAGAGAGAGAGCTACCTAGCAGCAGTAGGCCTAACATTTGGTTGGTTGTATCAAAAAACATTGTTATTCTTCTGTTAATATACGGTAATTTCCTATTCAACCACAGGCTACTCATCTGAGATAACCTTTCAGGCTTGTGTTTTTCCTTTGCATCACATGCTAGTCAGTTATAGTGAAGGCCATACTCTAGCCCCATTTGCCTCCCACTCCCTTCCAATCATTCAAACCAAACCATTTCAATATTGACATTGAAAACATCAACACTGTTTCCTTGTTAAACCAGTATCAGTTGATTATATTACAAATTATGCTGTGTTATTATGGAGGCTGCCAGGGGGGTTGTGTGTGCACAATGATGTCTTGTGTTAAAATCCATATACTGTTATCAGTAAGGGAAAGGTATCCATGAGACCGCAACAGAGTGTCAGAGCCGAGACAGGGGGATAAAGAAAGATACTGTTTGGTCTAACTGTAAAATTTGGCAAAGGCATTTTCCATTGTGTGGTCAATTGTGCATAACATGTATCAGACAAGGAGAACAGCTCTGGCATCCCTTATCAAGACTGATTCTAATTTAGTGGAGTATATTATTGAAGAAAATGTAATTATAGCTATATTACACCGGCTCCGACGCTCGTCGGATGTGGCAGGGCTTGCAAACTATTACAGACTACAAAGGGAAGCACAGCCGCGAGCTGTGTACGAGCCTACCAGACGAGCTACATTACTTCTATGCTAGCTTCGAGGCAAGTAACACTGAAACATGCATGAGAGCATCAGCTGTTCCAGATGACTGTGTGATCACGCTCTCCGTAGCCGATGTGAGTAAGACCTTTAAACAGGTCAACATTCACAAGGCCGTAGGGCCAGACGGATTACCAGGACGTGTACTCCGAGCATGCGCTGACCAACTGGCAAGTGTCTTCACTGACATTTTCAATCTCTCCCTGTCTGAGTCTGTAATACCAACATGTTTCAAGCAGACCACCATAGTCCCTGTGCCCAAGAACACTAAGGTAACCTGCCTAAATGACTACCGACCCGTAGCACTCACGTCTGGAGCCATGAAGTGCTTTGAAAGGCTGGTCATGGCTCACATCAACACCATTATCACAGAAACCCTAGATCCACTCCAATTTGCATATCGCTCCAACATATCCACAGATGATGCAATCTCTATTGCGCTCCACACTGCCCTTTCACACCTGGACAAAAGGAACACCTATGTGAGAATGCTGTTCATTGACTACAGCTCAGCGTTCAGCACCATAGTGCCCTCAAAGCTCATCACTAAGCTAAGGATCCTGGGACTAAACACCTCCCTCTGCAACTGGATCCTGGACTTCCTGACGGGCCGCCCCCAGGTGGTATGGGTAGGTAACAACACATCCGCCACGCTGATCCTCAACAAGGGGGCCCCTCAGGGGTGCGTGCTCAGTCCCCTCCTGTACTCCCTGTTCACTCATGACTGCATGGCCAGGCACGAGTCCAACACCATCATTAAGTTTGCCGATGACACAACAGTGGAAGGCCTGATCACCGACAACGACGAGACAGCCTACAGGGAGGAGGTCAGAGACATGGCCGTGTGGTGCCAGGACAACAACTTCTCCCTCAACTTGTATCTTTGTGTGATATTTTTTTGTTTTAATATTCTTTGTTAAAACTGCATTGTTGGTTAAGGGCTTGTAAGTAAGGTTGTATTCGGCGCATGTGACAAATACAATTTGATTTGATTTGATATATAGCTATGTTACTCAATCACCGCCTAGTAATCTGGTTTGAGGTTAATTCATTTGAGATTTTTTATTGAACTGTTGTCATGTCTGTCACACCCTGGCTCTGGGACTCTATATGTTGAGCCAGGGTGTGTGCATTCTATGTGTTCATTTTCTATGTTGGGTGTTCTAGGTTGTCTATGTCTATGTTTGCATGTGTGACTCCCAATCAGAGGCAACGAGTGTCAGCTGTCGGCTGGTTGTCTCTGATTGGGAGCCATATTTAAACTGTGTGTTTTCTCTTGGGTGTTGTGGGTTTTTGTTCCGTGTCGGTATGTTAACCGTTGGACTTCACAAGTCGTGTTTTGTTTGTTTGTTTGTTAGTACTTTAATTAAATAAAGTCATGTTTCTTTCACACGCTGCGCCTTGGTCTACTACTCATTACCCAGACGATCGTGACAGAAAAACCCACCATACCAGGACCAAGCAGCGTGTACAGGAACAGGCAACCTGGACGTGGGAGCAGCGTCGGAGGGTCGAGAGGCAACCCCAAGAAATTTTTAGGGGGGGCACACGGCATGGGACGAAGGGGCTGACGGAGGCAAAGATGGGGCGAATCCAGGAGGCCACCAGGCCAGGGGTACACCGCCCTGTACGTCCTGTGCGGATGCCTCACACAGAGTGTGTGAGGGTAGGCATTCAGCCAGGACGGGTGGTGGCCGCTCTTCACTCCAGGTCTCCTATCCGTCTCCACAGCCCGGTTCGGCCTGTCCCTGCTCCACGCACCAAGCCTACGGGGTGCGTCGCAAGACCAGCCCGGCCTGTCCCTGCTCCACGCACCAAGCCTACGGGGTGCGTCGCCAGCCCAGCCCGGCCTGTCCCTGCTCCACGCACTAAGCCTACGGGGTGCGTCGCCAGCCCAGCCCGGCCTGTCCCTGCTCCACGCACTAAGCCTACGGGGTGCGTCGCCAGCCCAGCCCGGCCTGTCCCTGCTCCACGCACCAAGCCTACGGGGTGCGTCGCCAGCCCGGCCCAGCCTGTTCCTGCCACTCGCACCAAACCTACGGTGTGCGTCGCCAGCCCGGCCCGGCCTGTTCCTGCCACTCGCACCAAACCTACGGTGCGCGTCGCCAGCCCGGCCCGGCCCGTTCCTGCCACTCGCACCAAGCCAGGGGTGCGAGTCGTCAGCCTGGTCCAGCCCGTTCCTGCCACTCGCACCAAGCCAGGGGTGCGAGTCGTCAGCCTGGTCCAGCCCGTTCCTGCCACTCGCACCAAGCCAGGGGTGCGAGTCGTCAGCCTGGTCCAGCCCGTTCCTGCCACTCGCACCAAGCCAGGGGTGCGAGTCGTCAGCCTGGTTCAGCCCGTTCCTGCTACTCGCACCAAGCCCGGGGTGCGAGTCGTCAGCCTGGTAAGACCGGTCAGCTGCTCCACAACGGAGCGTAAGCTATCCGCTCCGTCTATGTCCAGTCCAGATCCAGCCAGCGGGGTCAGACCGGACCAAGGGCGCTACGGGGGTATTATGGAGGGGTGGTGGTCAAGGCCGGAGCCGGAGCCGCCTCCGAGGAGGAATGCCCACCCAGCCCTCCCCTGTTTGGGGTTTGTTAAGACGCGGTCGCAGTCCGAGCCTTTAGGGGGGGGTACTGTCACACCCTGGCTCTGGGACTCTATATGTTGAGCCAGGGTGTGTGCATTCTATGTGTTCATTTTCTATGTTGGGTGTTCTAGGTTGTCTATGTCTATGTTTGCATGTGTGACTCCCAATCAGAGGCAACGAGTGTCAGCTGTCGGCTGGTTGTCTCTGATTGGGAGCCATATTTAAACTGTGTGTTTTCTCTTGGGTGTTGTGGGTTTTTGTTCCGTGTCGGTATGTTAACCGTTGGACTTCACGAGTCGTGTTTTGTTTGTTTGTTAGTACTTTAATTAAATAAAGTCATGTTTCTTTCACACGCTGCGCCTTGGTCTACTACTCCTTACCCAGACGATCGTGACAATGTCTTTGTTGTTGCTGCAGCATTACTAATTGTAAAGATAGTATAGAACAGAATATAACATATTAGAATAGAACAGAGTATAATATAATAACTTTATTTTACATCGACTGAACTTCGGTAAGATTTAAGACAATTCTCCACTGTAGTGTAGACAGACTCTAACCAGTCTTCCCTCTTCTCACCCAGGACACTCCATCCCAGTACAACAGAAGACAGTCTCCCTACGATGAACATACTGCTGCCATGGCCCACAGAAACGTTGGATCCCAGGTGAAAAAAAGCCTCTGTCTTTACATAGTAGGGGAGAGCGGGGTAAGTTTATCCCTTTTTTACATTCAGCATCACATTCAGCATCACTCTGTGAAAATATAGGGAAATATAGTATTCTTTCTAACAAAGATATCTACATATATTTCAGGATGGTGTGTATACCTGGAAATAATCAGAATACATGTAAACATTACAGTTTTTAAAACATAGCTTGTCCCAAAAAAATATCTTAATCCGGGTATGGGGTAAATTGAGCCGCGGGACAGGGTAAGTTAATCCGCCTACAAATGTCTGTACTGAATGGAATATGACCAATACTTTTTTTTTCAAACCAGTGCCATTTGTTTTCAATTATCCTTATGCCCAGTAGGAAACATCGACCTTGATGTACCTCATTACTGTAATCAGGCTGCGTTTACACAGGCAGCCCAATTCAGATCTTTTTCCACTAACTGGTCTTTTGACCAATCAGATCAACTCTTGAAAAATAGAAAAAGTGATATCATATAAACATGTTTGGTGTGTGTCTGCAGCTTCCAGGGAGGCTTTTTATTATCGGTAAGCCCAGCAGCTACCACCTGGATGGGACCCTGCCCCGCCTTCCGTCCTACGAGAGCGTCCGTAAGAAGGACCGTCAGAAACAGATCCACTCTATGATATCCGACCGCTTTGGTCTCAGCCCCACACAGTCTGAAACGGAGGTCAGTCACTCCTCTGTTCTGGACCTATTTTTATTATGTATTGTTCAATGCATATGTAAATATCTATTTAGTCATTGATTTATTCAAGCCTTATTTTACCATGTACAGTTGAAGTCGGAAGTTTACATACACCTTAGCCAAATACATTTAAACTCAGTTTTTCACAATTCCTGACATTTAATCCTAGTAAATATTCCCTGTTTTAGGTCAGTTAGGATCACCACTTTATTTTAAGAATGTGAAATGTCAGAATAATACTAGAGAGAATGATTAATTTAAGCTTTTATTACTTTCATCACATTCCCAGTGGGTCAGAAGTTTACATACACTCAATTAGTATTTGGTAGCATTGCCTTTAAATTGTTTAACTTGGGTCAAAAGTTTCAGGTAGCCTTCCACAAGCTTCCCACAATAAATTGGGTGAATTTTGGCCCATTCCTCCTGACAGAGCTGGTGTATCTGAGTCAGATTTGTAGGCCTCCTTGCTTGCACACGCTTTTTCAGTTCTGCCCACACATTTTCTATAGGATAGAGGTCAGGGCTTTGTGATGGCCACTCCAATACCTTGACTTTGTTGTCCTTAAGCCATTTTGCCACAACTTTGGAAGTATGCTTGGGGTCATTGTCCATTTGGAAGACCCATTTGCGACCAAGCTTTAACTTCCTGACTGATGTCTTGAGATGTTGCTTCAATATATCCACATAATTTTCCTTCCTCATGATGCCATCTATTTTGTGAAGTGCACCAGTCCCTCCTGCAGCAAAGCACCCCCACAGCATGATGCTGCCAACCCGTGGTTCACGGTTGGGATGGTGTTCTTCGGCTTGCAAGTAGCCCCCTTTAACCTCCAAACATAACGATGGTCATTATGGCCAAACAGTTCTATTTTTGTTTCATCAGACCAGAGGACATTTCTCCAAAAAGTACGATCTTTGTCCCCATGTGCAGTTGCAAACCGTAGTCTGGCTTTTTTATGGCGGTTTTGGAGCAGTGGCTTCTTCCTTGCTGAGCGGCCTTTCAGGTTATGTCGATATAGGACTCGTTTTACTGTGGATATAGATACTTTTGTACCTGTTTCCTCCAGCATCTTCACAAGGTCCTATGCTGTTGTTCTGGGATTGATTTGCACTTTTCGCACCAAAGTACGTTCATCTCTAGGAGACAGAACGCGTCTCCTTCCTGAGCGGTATGACGGCTGCGTGGTCCCATAGTGTTTATACTTGCGTACTATTGTTTGTACAGATGAACGTGGTACCTTCAGGCGTTTGGAAATTGCTCCCAAGGATGAACCAGACTTGTAGAGGTCTACAATTTTTTTTCTGAGGTCTTTTGATTTTCCCATGATGTCAAGCAAAGAGGCACTGAGTTTGAAGGTAGGCCTTGAAACACATCCACAGGTACACCTCCAATTGACTCAAATTATGTAAATTAGCCTATCAGAAGCTTCTAAAGCCATGACATAATTTTCTGGAATTTTCCAAGCTGTTTAAAGGCACAGTCAACTTAGTGTATGTAAACTTCTGACCCACTGGAATTGTGATACAGTGAATTATAAGTGAAATAATCTGTCTGTAAACAATTGTTGGAAAAATTACTTGTGTTATGCACAAAGTAGATGTCCTAACCGACTTTACAAAACTATAGTTTGTTAACAAGAAATTTGTGGAGTGGTTGAAAAACTAGTTTTAATGACTCCAACCAAAGTGTATGTAAACTTCCGACTTCAACTGTAAGTTGACTAAGAACACATTCTCATTTACATCAATGAAACTATGGAAGGATGTTGCAGGGCTCCCTTGTAAAAGAGACCTTGCTCTCAATGGGAATCCCTGTTAACATAAAGGAAAATAAAAAAATATTACATAGAATATTTATTTATTACAGCAAATTTGATCTCATAAAATGTCTCTGTTCCTACAGCCTCCGACGTATGAGGAGACTCTTCGCCAGTCCGTGATCATCACCTCTGAAGACCTACAGTCTGTTGAGGCACTTCCCTCAGACCTCCCTCTCTCCACCTCTACCTCCAGCCTTAAACACACAGTGACAATAGAGCCCCGTCACCCCACCACCCTATTCAGAGCCCCATCCGGGAACTCTTCCCTGTCTAGACCAGGGGCTCTTTGAGGTCCGGAGCACTACTGGTTTTCTACTTTGCATTTTAACTAGAGACTCATGCACCCTTTGCAAGAGGAAAGAAGACAAATCAACAAAGAAAGAGACTGTCATGATAATGAATGACTCAGTTTCACTCAGAGTTTGTCATCCTGAGACTAACGCTCTCAACTCTGACTGTCGTCTGTTGGTGTAGTGAGTGCTTTAACATGACTGTATGAAGTAAATGGCTTGATATCCTGCCACTGGCAATGGCAATGATATCCTTTATCAGCTAAATAATCAAATAAGCCTACATTTCAAACTCTAGACACGCTCCAGTGTGTGGAAAGAAGATGTCCGCACCTGAGAAGCAGACATCTTATGCTTCATCACAACGTCCAAAGTCGTAGACAACCACAAAACCAGGACATTGTCTCGGGTCAAACATGTTAATGAAAAATCAAAATCTCCTTGTTTCAAAAGAACACCGAGCTATGAATACCCAGCTACCTGACATGTGATGATGACGGCTTTGAGTGTAGGGCCAGACCAGAGAGCTGTTGTGGTTGAACGCATCACAAATGATTAACACTACTGAGACAGACAAGGTTTGTGTCCCAAATGGCACCCTAATCCCCATGTAGTACACTACTTTTGTCAAAAGTAGTGCACTACATAGGAAACAGGGTGCCATTTGAGACACAATCAAAGTGTGTTCACTCAGGGACGGTTGACCAGGGACTGTTTTTCTTAACCCAGGTCAAACTCTAACTATGCACAGAGAAACTCACCATGACCCTGACGTTTTACCTCCTGGGCTAAACTGGAATGGGTTTGTCAATGTGTTGTTAGACTGAGATATGTACTATGCAAAACATTCATATTATGTCTGACCCAAATCAAACAAAAAGCAAGTGAAAGTAGTAGTTAAAAAGCTGAACCAGTAGGCACATTTGCTATTTAAAGTAAAAAAATGTGTGACAAAACTATCGGTAGAGTTGAAAATGCGATGGCAACATATTGAACATTAGATTTTTATTCGGTATATGAAAACTTAAGCGAAAAAGTAATTTTTTGTGCACTACGTCATCACACTGATTTTTATCTGCAACAAGTCACTTTGGTGGAAATACACCACTGGTAGGAAAATGTGCATATTTTCTTTATGCAGATTCATTGAATATTCACATGACAATATGTTGCCAATTGAATGGAAACCTAGCTAGTAAGACAAATTAGTTCAGATTTTGTATTAACTTGACCTATATTAATATGATGAGGATTGATATCAACCTTACTGTCAAGATGTCAAAAGGGAACACTCCTGGTTCTGTTCATTGATGTTTGTTAAAGTGAGTTGCAAATATGTCCGTTTTTCTCTACCAGTCACAAATATGTCCATAACCTAGACTAGATAGTGAGCAATGTCAGCGAAGGGAGTAGCGACCTCATTTTGACCTCTCCCTCTTTGCAGAGTTCATCTCCCCAAACCCAATCTTCCCCTATGCACTTACAAATCTAATAACACATATTTTTTGTACATGATGTATCTAAACTTCAGCGCTCGTCAGTTATCAGGATGGCCTCCATCAGAAGTGTTTTGACAAGCTGTCATGTTGTGGTGAATGTACCAGGGTATTCTGAATGTATTCCACACTCCCCTGCATTCCACTGGGAGAGGAGTTGACATACCATTCATGCCATCTGTAGCTCATACTCTCAATATAAAAAATGGCACCTACAGTGGGGGAAAAAAGTATTTAGTCAGCCACCAATTGTGCAAGTTCTCCCACTTCAAAAGATGAGAGAGGCCTGTAATTTTCATCATAGGTACATGTCAACTATGACAGACAAATTGAGAGAACAAAAATCCAGAAGATCACATTGTAGGATTTTTAATGAATTTATTTGCAAATTATGGTGGAAAATAAGTATTTGGTCACCTACAAACAAGCAAGATTTCTGGCTCTCACAGACCTGTAACTTCTTTAAGAGGCTCCTCTGTCCTCCACTCGTTACCTGTATTAATGGCACCTGTTTGAACTTGTTATCAGTATAAAAGACACCTGTCCACAACTTCAAACAGTCACACTCCAAACTCCACTATGGCCAAGACCAAAGAGCTGTCAAAGGACACCAGAAACAAAATTGTATACCTGCACACCAGGCTGGGAAGACTGAATCTGCAATAGGTAAGCAGCTTGGTTTGAAGAAATCAACTGTGGGAGCAATTATTAGGAAATGGAAGACATACAAGGCCACTGATAATCTCCCTCGATCTGGGGCTCCACGCAAGATCTCACCCCGTGGGGTCAAAATGATCACAAGAACGGTGAGCAAAAATCCCAGAACCACACGGGGGGACCTAGTGAATGACCTGCAGAGAGCTGGGACCAAAGTAACAAAGCCTACCATCAGTAACACACTACGCCGCCAGGGACTCAAATCCTGCAGTGCCAGACGTGTCCCCCTGCTTAAGCCAGTACATGTCCAGGCCCGTCTGAAGTTTGCTAGAGTGCATTTGGATGATCCAGAAGAGGATTGGGAGAATGTCATATGGTCAGATGAAACCAAAATAGAACTTTTTGGTAAAAACTCAACTCGTCGTGTTTGGAGGACAAAGAATGCTGGGTTGCATCCAAAGAACACCATACCTACTGTGAAGCATGGGGGTGGAAACATCATGCTTTGGGGCTGTTTTTTCTGCAAAGGGACCAGGACGACTGATCCGTGTAAAGGAAAGAATGAATGGGGCCATGTATCGTGAGATTATGAGTGAAAACCTCCTTCCATCAGCAAGGGCATTGAAGATGAAACGTGGCTGGGTCTTTCAGCATGACAATGATCCCAAACACACCGCCCGGGCAATGAAGGAGTGGCTTTGTAAGAAGCATTTCAAGGTCCTGGAGTGGCCTAGCCAGTCTCCAGATCTCAACCCCATAGAAAATCTTTGGAGGGAGTTGAAAGTCCGTGTTGCCCAGCGACAGCCCCAAAACATCACTGCTCTAGAGGAGATCTGCATGGAGGAATGGGCCAAAATACCAGCAACAGTGTGTGAAAACCTTGTGAAGACTTACAGAAAACGTTTGACCTGTGTCATTGCCAACAAAGGGTATATAAAAGTATTGAGAAACTTTTGTTATTGACCAAATACTTATTTTCCACCATAATTTGCAAATAAATTCATAAAAAATCCTACAATGTGATTTTCTGGATTTTCTTTCCTCATTTTGTCTGTCATAGTTGACGTGTACCTATGATGAGAATTACAGGCCTCTCTCATCTTTTTAAGTGGGAGAACTTGCACAATTGGTGGCTGACTAAATACTTTTTTTCCCCACTGTAACTCAATCTACCAGTCTTGAGTAAAGTATGATCTGTAAAATGTTTGGGGTATACTATACACATCCTGCCATCCCACTGGGCACAGACGTCAGTCCAACGTCTAGTTTTGATTTACATTTGGTTGAGTTGTCAACTACTGTGAATTCAACATGAATACAACAAAAAATCTCACGTCATTGGATTTTGGTTAAAAGTTAGACGAAAAAAAGACAATTTCTTTACGGTGATGACTTTTTTCCAAATCCAATCAGTTTTCCACGTTGATTCAACGTCATCATGTTGATTTTTGTTGTTGAAATTACGTGGAAACAATATTGATTCAACCAGTTTTTGCCCAGTGGGATGTGTCTATTTGGAGTTTGTTTGGAGTTTATTATTATTATTATTATTATTATTATTATTATTCTCTAAAATGGGTCAATCCTGGTACGAGCTGAGTATGAATGGGTTTACACTAAATTCACAGGAAATTACACTAAATGATGTGAGTGAGGTAGCTGGCTATAAGAGAACGCATAGGGCTGTGAGTTAATGATTAAGGAGAGTTCTTTATAAAGAAAATCTGCTGCTAAAAATATATTGATATATTACTTCCCTCTGCTTTGTAGTTTCTTTTAAAAAATTAATGTTTTTACATTAGCCCTCCGTGGCCTGTTTGGAGAAAACAGAGGGGAAACTTGAGCCTTTAGACAACCTGTGGTGGTTACTTCAAGAACTATAGACTACACTCACGCTTTATAAAGGGGTGGTTTCATTTTTGCTTGACGAACATAGATATTGTATTTTCCCAAACAATACTAAAATATTCCCAACAATTAAAATACCTTTGGATAGACAGGAAATTGTTCTCTTGACTAAGCTTAAAATTCCAACAACAGACTGCTGATGTCATGATTATATATACAACTTTATTGGATGGAGTGACATACGCATGTCTTCTTACAGCACAACAAGTCAGGTAGGTGCCTGCTGATTAAACTTTCGACCACAGTCACATTTCCAAGAGTGCAGGCTTGATGACAACGGTCACCACAGCAACACAGGAAGCTTTTCGAGGAATTCCCTCAGAACTTCCAGAATCCTCATCACGCAGTGGCTCAATTCCACAACATTCACGACAAAGGAGTCCGCAGTTGAACAGAACCTTTCAAATCCAAACCGCCCAGTCCATAGAAAGAGAAGGGTTTGAACTTCCACAGAGTGGAATCGGAATGAGTCATCAGTCTTTAGAACATGCCAACCAGTTTGAATTTGCCCTCCTGTTTGTTGGGCACTACGTTGATGAAGGTCTTGTAGAGTACAGTTCCCGTGGGCAGCTTGGTGATGACCTTGAAGGTCTCAGAGCTGCGTGGGGCTGGAACATACACCTCCTTAGTGAACCTGACAATGCCGTCCTCAAGGGCATATAGGGTGTTGTTGGTTCCAATCCCCACCTGAGAGAGAGGAGAGAGGAGAGAGAGAAAGAAAGGAGAGGAAGAGAGATTAGTTGACAATCAACCGGTGATCTGCAGACATTTGAAAGCTTCCAGGGGTGTATTCACTAGGAACCAAACGAAAGAGGGAGGGACGTACCTGAATCTGTCCCAATATAAACATATAAATCATTTTTAAACGGTTTCTGTTGAAAAACGTTTTGCTCTGATGTGCGACTAATGAATACACCCCAGGATATTAACAGTGTGAAACCTTACATGTGCTCCTGGTTGCCACCTCATGAGCCTCTGTGTTGCTAGGATGTTGCCAGCATGGACAAAGTTCCCTGAAGGTGGATGACAACAAAACAGAAGTGTTAGTTAGATAATGCAAACATGAAGTGTGTAGGATCTAGTGTTGTCAGGATACCAGTATCACAATACTATGACAGCTGATTTTCCATGGCATAAAGGAAAACAAAGCAGAATAAACTATGTGGTCCTTTAAAAACTACTGTATGAAACAGTGTGTAAAAAAAATTGTGTGTAAAATAGTGTGATATAGCTTGGAAAATAAAGTTTGTTTCCAACATTAGGACTGTTTTCCACAGGAAATGTAGTCTGCCTCGTGTTTTGTTTCCTTTGCCACGATACCTCTGAGTAGTAGGATGAAAGACATAACATGCACCTCACAGAGATGTCAGAACTAAGCATACTGACAAATAAGAGCATTCACGTAGCTACCATCTGTTTTCTTGAAGCCATATCTGCGACCAGGGCTCTTTCCCCCGAGGTTCTTGCTGCTACCACCTGCCTTCTTGGACGCGAACCGCACCCAGTCCGAAAGAGAGGACTGGCAAGGGAGCAGAAGACCTGCAATTTCATTGAGTAAACATTGTAGTTTGGAAACATTCTAAAAGTTGTAGCAAGGGGATACAATGACTGTCTGGCTTGTGTAATGACAGTGGGCTGTTCAATGCCATTTGTGATGCTCATGCTACGCTAGCAACTCCTTTCCAATGTGGGTAGCTAGTTGCCTGATACACCAGCCGTAGTCCCGACATGACCTAGCTCTCCAAAACTCTAGGCAGCATTATGCCTTCTCCCTACAGTTCTCAGGCATTTGTTTTGCCCACGACTGCCTCATGTGAACTACAATCGAAAACATATGGCCCTTATCTTTCATCAGCGAGAAACAATCTTTCAAATAAAAAATACACTTACTGTAGCAGTTTTTCACAGATCCATACAGCGATGGGTGCCTCCATCTGACGAAAGTACATTTCCGCTACACTTCCCGAGTTACGCTTACACACAAGGTGTTCGGAACATGCTATATAGCTAATTAGCACACTGCTGTAACATGGGGATGTGGCCGTGTGGGAATACTAACCCTATCAAGGTGTGTATCAATTTCACATTTTTTTAAATTATTATTTCTCGCTGATAGGAAAGATTAGGTCCTTATGCTTCCAAAACCATACAGCAAGCGATGCATGTTAATGTTCAGACCGAGCGTGTGGGATCTTAATAAAACTTCCCCCTACAGAAGACGCCTTCTTCCAATTACTCTTATGTGTAATGGAACTACTAGTTCAATCTTCTCGGTGTAACAGTTGGAATAATGGGCCAATTCGGAGTACAACGCATTTCTCATCCCTGGGTTGAGGTATGTTTCTCGAGCTGGCTCCACGGTGTCTTAATATACATAGGTACGCTTTCTGACCCTAGTGTAGCTCTAAGCAAGCTGGTCGGATCTGCTGGCTACAGAACACGAGCGAGTGGCTAATGTCATACCAGCTAGCTTGAAAAACACGTTATCCAGCTAGATAACTTTACAATAAATAGGCGTCATTGGCGTGTATTAGTCTAAAGATAAGTGTTTCATAGAGGTTTGAATTAACGCAAATGAATGATAATTTGTGTATTTTACCTGCTCTGGACTTCAACATCAAGGACGCGAGAGCAGCCATCTTGTATCACTAGTTACCACAGCCACAAAGTCAAAATGGTCAATATCGTAACAATTCATGAAACCAAAAATGAGCTTTTCGGTCTTAATATAAGGTTAGCAGTGTGGTTGAGGTTAGGGTTAAAATCTTATTTTTAGAAATGGGCGGGGTTTAGCCATAGTTTTGTGGCTGCGGTTACTAGTGAAAACCTTGTGTCACATCAAAATCCTCCCGTCGTCCATCGAACCCGCGGAATCCATAATTGTCAAGAAAATCCAAAATTACAATGGCTAGCAAGACGAGATAGCTAGCGAAATAACTTTTGTTCATGTTGTTTTGAAAATAAAATGTTGAACACCTTCTACAAGAATGGTTTAATAACAATGTGAGTAGCTAGTTATTTTCAATTACTTTGACAGATAGTGTCGTAGTAAATATAATTTGTCGTAGTAAATATAAAATGTTATAGATTGGTCTGACTAAAATGTTGTGCAAGACCCATTTGTGTTAGGAGCTTGTTTTCAATAAATGCTGTTCCAGGTCAGAGAACAAAGGACAGAGGAGAACACCATATCTTGTCACCAGATGGCCTAGTCTTGCAGGAGTGCAATAACAGGACAACACCCACGCCACAGGCCCCACGAGTTCCCTTGACACACACAGACATTTCATTTGCACGCACACTCATTCTCAACTCCCCACGAGTTCTTTGACACACAAACATTTCACTGTGCACGCACACTCAAACTCCACTCCCCTGTCTACTGGTCGGGTGCCAAGGGCAGAGGACTCTGCCGTGCACCAATGGGGCTTCTACTCTGGACAGAGCAGACCCGCCTCCTACGCCTCTGGAACCAATCGAGGGACTAGGAGAAGAATCCCTCCCTTTATGTTACATTGTATAAAGTAATGCTGTAAACTCTGTTTAAACATCCTTCTCAGCTGACACTATTAGCGTGGCATATGATTAGGTCCATGCATGTTAAACTAAACAGTACAATATATCTCTGTTTTAATAAACTGCCTTTTGCTTAAGCAAATTCCTCTCTGTCTAGCGTCGTTGGTTTGTACTCCCTCTCCGTATTATGTGTTCACCAACAATAGCTATCAATCAATCAATCAATCAATTTTATTTTATATAGCCCTTCTTACATCAGCTAATATCTCGAAGTGCTGTACAGAAACCCAGCCTAAAACCCCAAACAGCTAGTAATGCAGGTGTAGAAGCACGGTGGCTAGGAAAAACTCCCTAGAAAGGCGAAAGCCTAGGAAGAAACCTAGAGAGGAACCAGGCTATGAGGGGTGGCCAGTCCTCTTCTGGCTGTGCCGGGTGGAGATTATAACAGAACCATGCCAAGATGTTCAAAAATGTTCATAAGTGACAAGCATGGTCAAATAATAATCAGGAATAAATCTCAGTTGGCTTTTCATAGCCGATCATTAAGAGTTGAAAACAGCAGGTCTGGGACAGGTAGGGGTTCCATAACCGCAGGCAGAACAGTTGAAACTGGAATAGCAGCAAGGCCAGGCGGACTGGGGACAGCAAGGAGTCACCACGGCCGGTAGTCCCGACGTATGGTCCTAGGGCTCAGGTCTCTCAGTTGGCTTTTCATAGCCGATCATTAAAGAGTTGAAAACAGCAGGTCTGGGACAGGTAGGGGTTTCGTAGCCGCAGGCAGAACAGTTGAAACTGGAATAGCAGCAAGGCCAGGCGGACTGGGGACAGCAAGGTGTCATCATGCCCGGTAGTCCTGACGTATGGTCCTAGGGCTCAGGTTCTCAGAGAGAAAGAGAGAACGAGAGAATTAGAGAGAGCATACTTAAATTCACACAGGACACTGGATAAGACAGGAGAAGTACTCCAGGTATAACCAACTAACCCCAGCCCCCGACACATAAACTACTGCAGCATAAATACTGGAGGCTGAGACAGGAGCGGTCCGGAGACACTGTGGCCCCATCCGAAGAAACCCCGGACAGGGCCAAACAGGAAGGATATAACCCCACCCACTCCGCCAAAGCACAGCCCCCGCACCACTAGAGGGATATCCCCAACCACCAACTTACAATCCTGAGACAAGGCCGAGTATAGCCCACAGAGGTCTCCACCACAGCACAAACCAAGGGGGGGGCGCCAACCCAGACAGGAAGATCACGTCAGTAACTCAACCCACTCAAGTGACGCACCCCTCCCAGGGACGGCATGAAAGAGCACCAGCAAGCCAGTGACTCAGCCCCTGCAACAGGGTTAGAGGCAGAGAACCCCAGTGGAGAGGGGAACCGGCCCGGCAGAGACAGCAAGGGCTGTTCGTTGCTCCAGCCTTTCCGTTCACCTTCACACTCCTAACTATTAACGTTAGCTAGGTAGCTCACGTATGCGAATATATTGGTAGCTAAACGTTACTGTACTTTAGCTTGCGAGGTTAGTTTTACCTCGACAACATTTATTGGGCAATTAGCTAACTAGCTAATGTAGGTGAATGTAATAGTATGGCATTAGCCCAGACTATAGCCCTCTGTTACTGTTACAATAATTACTTACAAGTTACTAGTATTAACTGTATAGCTAGCTGCATGATGTATGGGATTAGCCTCGAGAGACCGCTAGCGAGCACTGTTCTTACTGACATTGTCTGCTAAACGGAACTACAACGTCAGAAGAACAGCGCCCGCTAGAGGTTTCTCGAGGATGATATGGCCAGAGAGGAAGGCCAATATAGAGACTGTTTTGTATAGCATATGCCGTCTCAAAATAGAATGCAATAGATTGTAAATTAAATATGTATGTCCAATGGTACCGCCAATATAACACCATGGTTCTGATTTTAACCTGCTTTGTCCATCTACAGTCAGTCTCAACTGTCTGAGACTGGAGCCACCATGGCCAGCTACAGTGACCACCAGTGTCCTGGACGAGGATCTCCCTGTGTATGACTTCCTCCAGCCCGGCCGTAGCCTCAGCCAAGCGTCCCAGAGCCATATAGACAAACCACACCTGGTGGTCCTGGACAGCTCCGATATAGAGATCCCCATCTCCTCCTCTCCTGTCTCCACCTCAGAGGGAGTGGTAGGGGGGCTGTGGGCAGTAGGGGGGCCTGGGGGCCTGGGTGCGGGGATAGAGGTGGCTGATGTTATGATGATCGGTAGTGATGATGAGGAAGCTGAGGTTCCCTATATCCCCCTGGAGACAGGAGGGTGTGGAGCATGCATCCTCCACTCTCAGGAATGGACAACCATCCCTCCTCCCCTGACCCTCCTGGTGGTTTAGGCCTGTTGGCACCGAATGGTCTCTCAGAGTCCAAATTTCTACCAGGTGAATAGATTTCAATAGGCAGCAGCAGCCTCTAATGTGCTAGTGATGGCTATTGAGTGGCACAGCCTAAGGCACTGCATCTCAGTGCTTGAGGCGTCACTACAGACCCCCTTGTTCGATTCCAGGCTGTATCACAACCGGCCGTGATTGGGAGTCCCATAGGGCGGCGCACAATTGGCCCAGCGTCGTCCGGGTTTGGCCGGTGTAGGCTGTCATTGTAAATAAGAATTTGTTCTTAATTGACTTGCCTAGTTAAATAAAGGTTAAAAAAAAATAATAATAATACCAGAGCCTAAACAGTCACCGTAGGATGGAGGGAAAGCATACAGTATTATATAGAGCCATTATTGCATTGAACTCTGTTCCATCTCATATTGCTCAAATAAACAGCAAACCTGGTTTCAAAAAACAGATAAAGCAACACCTCACGGCACAACGCCTCTCCCCTATTTGACCTAGATAGTTTGTGTGTATGTATTGATATGTAGGCTACGTGTGCCTTTTTATAAAATGTATGTAGTTCTGTCCTTGAGCTGTTCTTCTCTATTAATGTTCTGTATTATGTCATGTTTCATGTTTTGTGTGGACCCCAGGAAGAGTAGCTGCTGCTTTTGCAACAGCTAATGGGGATCCTAATAAAATACCAAATACCAAAAGATCCAGGTGGGTGGAAGAGAGTATGTAGCTGTGGATCCAGGTGGGTGGAAGAGAGTCTGTAGCTGTGGATCCAGGTGGGTGGAAGAGAGTCTGTAGCTGTGGATCCAGGTGGGTGGAAGAGAGTCTGTAGCTGTGGATCCAGGTGGGTGGAAGAGAGTCTGTAGCTGTGGATCCAGGTGGGTGGAAGAGAGTCTGTAGCTGTGGATCCAGGTGGGTGGAAGAGAGTCCGTGGCTGTGGATCCAGGTGGGTGGAAGAGAGGCCAGGGCTGTGGCTCCATTCCCTACCTTTCTCCCCGGAATGTGCACTTGCTTACAGTCTCACCCTCATGAATGTAAAAACATTGAATAGGTGTAAACAAAGGCTACACAGAGGAGTTTCCACCATATTTGAGTAGTTTCCCTTTTCCACTGTGTGTGTGTGTGTGGTGTGTAGCTCTGTTGCAGTTGAAAGGTGGGGGCACTCTGCTGACGTGTTCTCCTGGGCTGCAGCTGTGCGATAAACAGCCCTTCCCTCGCAGTGTCAGCTGGGTCAGGAGAACACCTTGCACTCAGATGACTGGAGCATCTTTCACATCTCTTTGCATTTCTATCGCTTCTCCCCATGACATGCTTATGCTTATTTATTTTTATATTTTTATTTAACCTTTATTTAACTAGGCAAGTCAGTTAAGAACAAATTCTTAGGTGCATCAAAGCTGGGACCGAGAGAATGAAAAACAGCTTCTATCTCAAGGCCATCAGACTGTTAAATAGCCGTCACTAGCACATTAGAGGCTGCTGCTGCCTATTGAAATCACTGGCCACTTTAAGAAATGGAATACTAGTCACTTTAATAATGTTTACATATCTTGCACTACTCATCTCATATGTATATACTGTATTCTATTCTATAATATTCTACTGTATTCTTAGTCCATGCCGCTCTGTCATTGCTTGTCCATATATGTATATATTCTTAAATTCCATTCCTTACTAGATTTGTGTGTATTGGGTATATGTTGTGAAATTGTTAGATATTACTTGTTAGATATTACTGCACTGTCGGAGCTAGAAGCACAAGCATTTCGCTACACCCGCAATAACACCTGCTAAACACGTGTATGTGACAAATAAAATGTGATTTGATTTTTGATTTGATTGATTTACAATGACGGCCTACCAAAAAGCAAAAGGCCTCCTGCGGGGACGGGGGATAAAAAAGAAAGTAGGACAAAACACACATCACGACAAGAGAGACACCACAACACTACATATAGAGAGACACCACAACACTACATATAGAGACACCACAACACTACATAGAGAGACACCACAACACTACATATAGAGAGACACCACAACACTACATATAGAGACACCACAACACTACATATAGAGACACCACAACACTACATATAGAGAGACACCACAACACTACATATAGAGACACCACAACACTACATATAGAGACACCACAACACTACATATAGAGAGACACCACAACACTACATATAGAGAGACACCACAACACTACATATAGAGAGACACCACAACACTACATATAGAGAGACACCACAACACTACATATAGAGAGACACCACAACACTACATATAGAGAGACACCACAACACTACATATAGAGAGACACCACAACACTACATAAAGAGAGACACCACAACACTACATATAGAGAGACACCACAACACTACATATAGAGAGACACCACAACACTACATATAGAGAGACACCACAACACTACATATAGAGAGACACCACAACACTACATATAGAGAGACACCACAACACTACATATAGAGAGACACCACAACACTACATATAGAGAGACACCACAACACTACATATAGAGAGACACCACAACACTACATATAGAGACACCACAACACTACATATAGAGAGACACCACAACACTACATATAGAGAGACACCACAACACTACATATAGAGACACCACAACACTACATATAGAGAGACACCACAACACTACATATAGAGAGACACCACAACACTACATATAGAGAGACACCACAACAACTACATATAGAGAGACACCACAACACTACATAAAGAGAGACACCACAACACTACATATAGAGAGACACCACAACACTACATATAGAGAGACACCACAACACTACATATAGAGAGACACCACAACACTACATATAGAGAGACACCACAACACTACATATAGAGAGACACCACAACACTACATATAGAGAGACACCACAACACTACATATAGAGAGACACCACAACACTACATATAGAGACACCACAACACTACATATAGAGAGACACCACAACACTACATATAGAGAGACACCACAACACTACATATAGAGAGACACCACAACACTACATATAGAGAGACACCACAACACTACATATAGAGACACCACAACACTACATATAGAGAGACACCACAACACTACATATAGAGAGACACCACAACACTACATATAGAGAGACACCACAACACTACATATAGAGACACCACAACACTACATATAGAGAGACACCACAACACTACATATAGAGAGACACCACAACACTACATATAGAGACACCACAACACTACATATAGAGAGACACCACAACACTACATATAGAGAGACACCACAACACTACATATAGAGAGACACCACAACACTACATATAGAGAGACACCACAACACTACATATAGAGAGACACCACAACACTACATATAGAGAGACACCACAACACTACATTTAGAGAGACACCACAACACTACATATAGAGAGACACCACAACACTACATATAGAGAGACACCACAACACTACATATAGAGACACCACAACACTACATATAGAGAGACACCACAACACTACATATAGAGACACCACAACACTACATATAGAGAGACACCACAACACTACATATAGAGAGACACCACAACACTACATATAGAGAGACACCACAACACTACATATAGAGAGACACCACAACACTACATTTAGAGAGACACCACAACACTACATATAGAGAGACACCACAACACTACATATAGAGAGACACCACAACACTACATATAGAGACACCACAACACTACATATAGAGACACCACAACACTACATAAAGAGAGACACCACAACACTACATATAGAGAGACACCACAACACTACATATAGAGAGACACCACAACACTACATATAGAGAGACACCACAACACTACATAAAGAGAGACACCACAACACTACATATAGAGAGACACCACAACACTACATATAGAGAGACACCACAACACTACATATAGAGAGACACCACAACAATACATACAGTGGGGGAAAAAAGTATTTAGTCAGCCACCAATTGTGCAAGTTCTCCCACTTAAAAAGATGAGAGAGGCCTGTAATTTTCATCATAGGTACACGTCAACTATGACAGACAAATTGAGAGAAAACAATCCAGAAAATCACATTGTAGGATTTTTAATGAATTTATTTGCAAGTTATGGTGGAAAATAAGTATTTGGTCACCTACAAACAAGCAAGATTTCTGGCTCTCACAGACCTGTAACTTCTTCTTTAAGAGGCTCCTCTGTCCTCCACTCGTTACCTGTATTGATGGCACCTGTTTGAACTTGTTATCAGTATAAAATACACCTGTGCACAACCTCAAACAGTCACACTCCAAACTCCACTATGGCCAAGACCAAAGAGCTGTCAAAGGACACCAGAAACAAAATTGTAGACCTGCACCAGGCTGGGAAGACTGAATCTGCAATAGGTAAGCAGCTTGGTTTGAAGAAATCAACTGTGGGAGCAATTATTAGGAAATGGAAGACATACAAGACCACTGATAATCTCCCTCGATCTGGGGCTCCACGCAAGATCTCACCCTGTGGGGTCAAAATGATCACAAGAACGGTGAGCAAAAATCCCAGAACCACACGGGGGGACCTAGTGAATGACCTGCAGAGAGCTGGGACCAAAGTAACAAAGCCTACCATCAGTAACACACTACGCCGCCAGGGACTCAAATCCTGCAGTGCCAGACGTGTCCCCCTGCTTAAGCCAGTACATGTCCAGGCCCGTCTGAAGTTTGCTAGAGTGCATTTGGATGATCCAGAAGAGGATTGGGAGAATGTCATATGGTCAGATGAAACCAAAATAGAACTTTTTGGTAAAAACTCAACTCGTCGTGTTTGGAAGACAAAGAATGCTGAGTTGCATCCAAAGAACACCATACCTACTGTGAAGCATGGGGGTGGAAACATCATGCTTTGGGGCTGTTTTTCTGCAAAGGGACCAGGATGACTGATCCGTGTAAAGGAAAGAATGAATGGGGCCATGTATCGTGAGATTTTGAGTGAAAACCTCCTTCCATCAGCAAGGGCATTAAAGATGAAATGTGGCTGTGTCTATCAGCATGACAATGATCCCAAACACACCGCCCGGGCAACGAAGGAGTGGCTTCGTAAGAAGCATTTCAAGGTCCTGGAGTGGCCTAGCCAGTCTCCAGATCTCCACCCCATAGAAAATCTTTGGAGGGAGTTGAAAGTCTGTGTTGCCCAGCGACAGCCCCAAAACATCACTGCTCTAGAGGAGATCTGCATGGAGGAATGGGCCAAAATACCAGCAACAGTGTGTGAAAATCTTGTGAAGACTTACAGAAAACGTTTGACCTGTGTCATTGCCAACAAAGGGTATATAACAAAGTATTGAGAAACTTTTGTTATTGACCAAAGACTTATTTTCCACCATAATTTGCAAATAAATTCATGAAAAATCCTACAATGTGATTTTCTGGATTATTTTTTCTCATTTTATCTGTCATAGTTGATGTGTACCTATGATGAAAATTACATGCCTGTCTCATTTTTTTAAGTGGGAGAACTTGCACAATTGGTGGCTGACTAAATACTTTTTCCCCCCACTGTATATGTATGTATATATACAGTTGAAGTCAGAAGTTTACATACACCTTAGCCAAATACATTTAAACTCAGTTTTTCAAAATTCCTGACATTTAATCCTAGTAAAAATTCCCTGTCTTAGGTCAGTTAGGATCACCACTTTATTTTAAGAATGTGAAATATCAGAATAATAGTAGAGAATTATTTATTTCAGCATTTATTTATTTCATCAAATTCCCAGTGGGTCAGAAGTTTACATACACTCAATTGGTATTTGGTAGCATTGCCTTTAAATTGTTTAACTTGGGTCAAACGTTTCGGGTAGCCTTCCACAAGCTTCCCACAATAAATTGGGTGAATTTTGGCCCATTCCTCCTGAGAGAGCTGGTGTAACTGAGTCAGGTTTGTAGGCCTACTTGCTCGCACACGCTTTTTCAGTTCTGCCCAGAAATGTTCTATAAGATTGAGGTCAGGGCTTTGTGATGGCCACTCCAATACCTTGACTCTGTTGTCCTTAAGCCATTTTGCCACAACTTTGTAAGTATGCTTGGGGTCATTGTCCATTTGGAAGACCCATTTGCGACCAAGCGTTAACTTCCTGACTGATGTCTTGAGATGTTGCTTCAATAAATCCACATTATTTTCCTTCCTCATGATGCCATCTATTTTGTGAAGTGCACCAGTCCCTCCTGCAGCAAAGCACCCCCACAGCATGATGCTGCCACCCCGTGCTTCACGGTTGGGATGGTGTTCTTCGGCTTGCAAGCTACCCTTTTTCCTCCAAACATAACGATGGTCATTATGGCCAAACAGTTCTATTTTTGTTTCATCAGACCAGAGGACATTTCTCCAAAAAGTACGATCTTTGTCCCCATGTGCAGTTGCAAACCGTAGTCTGGGTTTTTATGGCAGTTTTGGAGCAGTGGCTTCTTCCTTGCTGAGCGGCCTTTCAGGTTATGTCGATATAGGACTCGTTTTACTGTGGACATAGATACTTTTGTACCTGTTTCCTCCAGCATCTTCACAAGGCACTTTGCTGTTGTTCAGGAATTGATTTGTACTTTTCGCACCAAAGTACGTTCATCTATAGGAGACAGAATGCGTCTCCTTCCTGAGCGGTATGACGGCTGCGTGGTCCCATGGTGTTTATACTTGCATACTATTGTTTGTACAGATGAACGTGGTACCTTCAGGCGTTTTGAAATTGCTCCCAAGGATGAACCAGACTTGTGGAGGTCTACAATGTTTCCTTCTGAGGTCTTGGCTGATTTCTTTTGAAAGTGGCAGGAGGGCAGAGTGGAGGGGGGGCAGAGTGGAGGGGGGGCAGAGTGGAGGGGGGCAGAGTGGAGGGGGGAAGAGTGGAAGGGGGGGCAGAGTGGAGGGGGAGGGCAAAGTGGAGGGGGAGGGCAGAGTGGAGGGGGGCAGAGTGGAGGGGGAGGGCAGAGTGGAGGGGGAGGGCAGAGTGGAGGGGGAGGGCAGAGTGGAGGGGGGGAGGGCAGAGTGGAGGGGGGCAGATTGGAGGGGGAGGGGGGAGGGCAGAGTGGAGGGGGCAGATTGGGGGGAGGGCAGAGTAGAGGGGAGGGGGGGGCAGAGTGGAGGGAGGGGAGGGAAGAGTGGAAGGGGGGCATATTGGGGGGAGGGCAGAGTAGAGGGGAGGGGCAGAGTGGAGGGGGGCAGAGGGAGGGGGGCAGAGTGGAGGGGGGGCAGAGTGGAGGGGAGGGCAGAGTGGAGGGGAGGGGAGGGGGGCAGAGTGGAGGGGGAGGGGGCAGAGTGGAGGGGAGGGGGAGGGGGGCAGAGTGGAGGGGGAGGGGGGCAGAGTGGAGGGGGAGGGGGGGGGGGGGCAGAGTGGAGGGGGGGGGCAGAGTGGAGAGGGAGAGAGGGAGAAAGAGTTAATAGGTGGGAGGAATAGGGACAGCGAGAGGAGGAAGAAGGAGAGAGAGTGAGGGGTGAGGAGAGACTGACAGTGGGCCAGGTATAGTCCTAGCTAGCCAGGTTAGCTGTATCAACTAGCTCCTGTAGTACTCACGGTGATAGAGCCTGAAGCCTGTCCTGCTCCTGATGATCCTTCTCTCTCTCCTGGATCCTCTGCTGGGATCTCCTCCACCTGCCCCTGATAGCAATCACCATACAATCACACCAGTGGAGGCTGGTGGGAGGAGCTATAGGAGGGCGGGCCCATTGTAATGTCTGGAATGTAATAAATGGACCGGTATCAAACATATGAAACCACTTGTTTGACTTCGTTCCATTTATTCCATTCCATCCATTACAATAAGCCCGTCCTCCTATAACTCGTCCCACCAGCCTCCTCTGAATCACACTCTGATCATAGTGTGTGTGTGTGTATATGTGTAATAATAATAATTTGGTGGGTGCTTATTTTTGTCCTATTTCACACATGTACAAGTCGGTATCAATCAAGTGCGTGTGTGTGTGTGTGTGTGTGTATGCTTAGGTAGTGGGTGTTAGTTAAAGATGGAATCCCCAGCTTTAATGTTTACCTATAGCTAAATCTAGTTTAATCATATCATACTTCCCACTGGGCACAGTCAGTTTGTCTAGTTTTGATTTACATTTGGTTGAGTTGTCAACTACTGTGAATTCAATGTGAAATCAACAAAAAAAATTTTTTTTAATCCTTACGTTGATGGCTTTTTGCAAATCCAATCAGTTTTCCACGTTGATTCAACATCATCACATTGAATTGCTTTTGTTGTTGAAATGACGTGGTAACAACATTGATTCAACCAGTTTTTGCCCCGTGGGTTATTGCTTTATTACAGTACACAACTCATTACTGAACTTAGGACAGTAAAATCATTCTCGACTTGCTCGATGGCTTCTTCTTAGACAATGGTAAAATAATGGCCAGAATAAAATCGTATTGAAACCGCACGCATCTTTAAAATATATATCATGGTATCAAAATATGGATACAGATTGATGCTAAATGTAGTAGTTTCCATGTATTTTACCTGTCTCTCAGTCCTCTGTTGATACTGAGACTATCTCATGGCCTTTATGTTCATCCACTGTACACAGATAACAGATACACTGGTGATCGGTACGACAGTAAACCTCCAGCAGTTTGTCATGATGAGAGCAGATCTTCTCCTGTAGTGGTGTGGAAGCTTGGACCAGCTTGTGCTTCTTTCATGGATTACATTTACATTTTAGTAGACACCCTTATCCAGAGCGATTTACAGTTAGTGCATACATGTTTTTTAGTTTTTTTTCATACTGGCCCCCCGTGGGAATCGAACCCACAACCCTGGCATTGCAAGCGCCATGCTCTACCAACTGAGCTACACGGGACACCAAAAAAGTGTTAAACAAATCAAAATATATTTTATATTTGAGATTCTTCAAATAGTCACCCTTTGCCTTGATGACAGCTTTGCACACTCTTGGCATTCTCTCAACCAGCTTCATGAGGTAGTCACCTGGAATGCATTTCAATTAACAGGTGTGCCTTCTTAAAAGTTAATTTGTGGAATTTCTTTCCTTAATGCGTTTGAGCCAATCAGTTGTGTTGTGACAAGGTAGGGGGGTACCAGTCAAGTTCTTCCACACCGATCTTGTCAAACAATGTCTGTATGGACCTCGCTTTGTGCATGCTCGGCCATGGAAACCCATTTCATGAAGCTCCTGACGAACAGTTAACAACAATGGTGCAAAATTCCAGTCACTCCTTTCCTTGTTGGCACTCAATTGGTCAATTAATGTCATTGATCAGACACTCCTGGTTTTCTATCAATCACACCGCTTTTGCCTGTCTTTCTGTGTAGAGCCCAGTTACAGAGGCAAAGGCCTGTGCAAAGAGGTCACACGGATGGTGATCTGCTACGGTACGCACAGAGATATTTCACTACGCCAGAGATTGATATTGATATTTTAGAATGTTTGGAATTTAAAATCTGGTTTTAGAACACTGTGATTGTGCTGCCACAGTAACAGCTGTGCTGTGGTCCATCAGGGGTGACCAAACTGGGGATCCGTAAGTTCGAGGCGAATATCAGTCTGGACAACAAAGTCAGCATGTTCAAAAGCTTCCACTTCCACTAGTTAAGCAGGGTTTTATATGTGGTGTCCATCACATCCGTAACTAGGGAAAACCTTTGTAAAGGACTGCAGTATGTTGGTCATCCTTACTTTAGTTATTCAAAGAGAGATCATGAATTCGAGGGACTTTTCAACACATTTCCTACACCTGTCCATTCCTTTTAAATCCATGGGGGGGGGGGAGGGGGAGTGTACGGGTGCGCACGTCGATGAGAAGGGGGAGGAACGGAATTGGGCATTGGTAGAAGTTGTCCTTAGGCACAGATCTAGGATCAGCTAACCCGCCCCCAATCCTAACCTTAACCTTTTGGGTAGGGAATGTAAAACAAACCT
The DNA here is from genome assembly GCF_020615455.1 of Coregonus clupeaformis. Classification (NCBI taxonomy): domain Eukaryota; kingdom Metazoa; phylum Chordata; class Actinopteri; order Salmoniformes; family Salmonidae; genus Coregonus; species Coregonus clupeaformis. Next base: position 39,249,364 of record NC_059222.1, on the reverse strand, counting down.
TAGATTAGTGTTTAGGGGCAACTTTCTCCTATTCTGGCAGGGCACCACCCAAAGACTTCCTCCTGTGTCGGAGCAAGGCATTCTAGGTAGTCGGATACCTAGAACGGTGCGTTTTGATTGGACTAATGATCCCCTGGCCTGTGGCTGCTATAGGCTACATTTTACATTTACATTTTAGTCATTTAGCAGACGGTCTTATCCAGAGCGACTGACAATTAGTGAGTGCATACATTATTTTATTTTTCATACCCCCTGTGGGAATCGAACCCACAACCCTGGCGTTGCAAACGCCATGCTCTACCAACTGAGCTACATCCCTGCCGGCCATTCCCTCCCTTCCCCTACCCTGGACGACGCTGGGCCAATTGTGCGCCGCCCCATGGGTCTCCCGGTCTCGGCCAGCTACGACAGAGCCTGGATTCGAACCAGGGAACCAGGATCTCTAGTGGCACAGCCTTAGACCACTGCGCCACTCGGGAGGCTACTGTTGAATTGAACTGAAAACGACTGTTTATACATGGTCAGGGAAAACTCCATGCCTCAACTATATTAACTATAATAGTTTATGGTTACTCAGTGGGTCTACAAAGGATTCCCTGAACTCCATTCACGCTCGTTATCTAGACACTAGACTCCACAGCGCAGCAGATTTGATGGTCAGAAACATGGACTGTTCATAAAAGTACCGTTTTCAAACGTGAATGAGTTGAGTTGCATTTTATTTGGATGATTAACCAAGAGCTTATGTAGTGACCTACCTTTTCCAATCAGGTGAATGTCTGAGGTTAAATGAGGAAGACATTTCAGTTGAATGCTCTGTCGTAGCCAGGCTCTGTCGTAGCCGGCCGCGACCGGGAGACCCATGGGGCGGCGCACAATTGGCCCAGCGTCGTCCAGGGTAGGGGAGGGGAGGGGAGGGAATGGCCGGCAGGGATGTAGCTCAGTTGGTAGAGCATGGCATTTGCAACGCCAGGGTTGTGGGTTCGATTCCCACGGGGGGCCAGTATGAACAAAAATAAATAAATAATAATGTATGCACTCACTAACTGTAAGTCGCTCTGGATAAGAGCGTCTGCTAAATGACTAAAATGAATGCATTCAGTTGTGCAACTGACTAGGTGTCCCCTTTCCCTGTAAAACAAAGACATATCGTTGCCGTCAAGGTTGTTTGTCAGAGAAAGTGTTTTGTAACTCAAATGTACGGTTAAAATTGCCAAAGTGGTAAGAGGATTTGATAGATTTTTCCATTGATTAGAAAAGGTTTTCTAATTGATTTAATAAACTGAGGCAGGCCACGATGCTCCATTCTCATGTACACGTCTCTGCAAAAACTACAGAGACAATCCTCCAGCTTAAAGGCATTTATTGATGTTGACAGTCCTTGAGCAGAGAAAGCGTTACAAAAAGGAGTGCAGCCAACTTGCCCCAGATGGTAGACACACAGGATTACTCCATATTTACAGCCTCACTGCACATGCTCAGACTGCCCCAACCAACCAAAGATACCATTTATAATATGATTGGCTCAAATTCTGGCCTATACCTGGCTCTGATTGGCAGTTGGACTCTTAAGACTTTGACACAGCACAGACAGGGTCTGTCACTATTGCTCAATCCCAAATCAACCCCTACCTTTTACGCCCTGTGCACCTGTGTAGATATGAAAGGAATGGACAGGTATATATCGTATCTTTACCTTGCCCTCTGATGGGCAACTTTGAGTTTCCACCATATAGAATACACCTATCCAGACCGTTCAGATCTACAGGGTAGTAGGGGCTGGGGGTTGACTTGGGAGTGTGCACATGAGTCACAGGGCAAGTCTCCAATCACACTCTATTCCCTTTTTAATACTGCACTACTTTGGAATAGAGTCCCATGCTGTAGGGAACTAGGAAGTGAGACTTGTGACGCAGACAGCCACTGGTTAAAAACAGATCATACAAAACAGAGGAAACCAGGAGCGACGAAATTCCATAGGAATTTAAGCTGGTCGTCCATCTTTCTTTTTTTCTCGTCAGTCCTTCCTTCCTCAGTTTTCTAATGTTTCCACGGGTTCCGTTGCCGTGGGAGCGACTCCGAGCGGTTCGAGGAAATGCGGCGCCAGAGAGGTCAGTTTCTGCAGCAGCTCTCTGGCTCTGAAATCCACTTCCTGTACCAGCTCTCTGACCCTCACATCTACTTCCTGTTCCCGGATCCAGGATAAACCGTCGTCCACAGCAATGTTGATTGGTGCGCACACCGCCGCCTCCTTTAGCCCCGTCAGTTGACACACCCCGACAACTCCAGCTAATCCCAGCAGCACCAGGAGGAGGAGCTTGAAAAGCAGGCCAATGAGAGAGCGCCTTCGGGCTTTGGGGGCGGATTCAGCTGCTGCTTTCTTATCTGGGGAGAGAGAGGAGTGACATAAGTGACGTTCGCTGTATAGTCAACACGAGCACTGCATGACTGCATGAAAGACAACCTGGAACGCGCCCATTGCATACCTGCTGCTATCTGTCCATTACGCTTTTTCTTCTCTTCTTTTCTCTTATTCTTCTGTTCCTGGACGGCCAAGGCAGCCACGTGAGCGTTGTACTCCTTCCTCTTCCTCTCCTTCGCCTCTGCCTTCTCTCGTTTACGAGCCTCCCTCTCTTTCGCCTCCCTCTCTCTCTGCTTCGTCTCTTTCTTCTTCTCCAGTTCTAACGCGATAGAAGAAATACAAAATATTAACATAAGCTTTGATATGTTCACTCTGTCATGTGCAATATACACTGTGTACAAAACATGCTCTTTCCAGCTATGATACCTTATTGATGTCACTTGTTAAATACTTCAAATCAGTGTAGACGAAGGGGAGGAGACATGTTAAAAGAAGGATTTTGAAGCCTTGAGACGGATTGTATATGTGTGCCATTCAGAGGGTGAATGGGCAAGACAAAATATTTAAGTGCCCTTGAACAGGGTATGGTAGTAGGAGCCAGGCGCAATGGTTTGTGTCAAGAACTGCAACGCTGCTGGGTTTTTCACACTCAACAGTTTCCCGTGTATCAAGAATGGTCCACCACCCAAAGGACATCCAGCCAACTTGACACAACTGTGGGAAGCATTGGAGTCAATATGGGCCCTGTGGAACGCTTTCAACACCTTGTAGAGTCCATGCCCCGACGAATTGAGGCTGTTCTGAGGGCAGAAAGGGGGCAACTTAATATTAGGAAGGTGTTCTTCATGTTTTGTACACTCAGTGTATTTCTCCCGCTGCTTCCATTAACATGTTTGTGGTCTCGTTCAATGATTGCCCAGTGGGGAATAATAATGTTTATTCAATTTTATCAAATTCCTAGCTATAATCATGGCAAGCTAGATAGTCAGTGATATCAGTTGCTCTGAGCTAACAATGTTAAAAAAGTCTGAAATAACACGAGCGAACCCATAGTGACACGCATGTGGCAGGGACTCCAGACAATCGCGGATTACAAAGGGAAAACCAGCCACATCGTGGACACTAACGTCTTGCTCCTGGACAAGCTTCGCCCGCTTTGAGGATAACACAGTGCCACCGACGCGGGACGCTCCCGAGGACTGTGAGCTCTCATTCTCCGTGGTCGACGTGAGTAAGACATGTTACCTGCGTGTTAACCCTCGCAAGGCTGCTGGCCCAGATGGCAACCCTAGCGGTGTCCTCAGAGCATGCGCAGACCAGCTGGCTGGAGTGTTTACGGACATATTAAATCTCTCCCTGTCCCAGTCTGCTGTCCCCACTTGCTTCAAGATGTCCACTATTGTTCCTGTACCCAAGAACGCAAAGGTAACTGGACCATCGCTCCGTAGCACTCACTTCTGTCATCATGAAGTGCTTTGAGAAGCTAGTTAAGGATCATATCACCTTACGTGACACCCTAGACCCACTGCAATTTGCATACCGCCCCAATAGATCCACGGATGATGCAATCGCCATCGCACTGCACTATTCCATCTGGACAAGAGGAATACCTATGTAAGAATGCTGTTCATTGACTACAGCTCAGCCATCAACACCATAGTACCCTCCAAGCTCATCACTAAGCTCAGGGCCCTGAGGCCTCCTGAATGGCGCAGCGGTCTAAGGCAATGCAACGCTTGAGGCATCACTACAGATCTGGGTTAGATCCCGGGCTGTGTCGCAGCTGACCGCGACTGGGAGACCCATGAAGCGACGCACAATTGGCCCAGCGTCGTCCAGGTTAGGGGAGGGTTTGGCCGGCCGGGATGTACTTGTCCCATCGCGCTCTAGCGACTCCTGTGGCGGGCCGGGCGCATGCACGCTGACACAGTTGCATGTTGTTTCCTCCGACACATTGGTGTGGCTGGCTTCCGGGTTAAGCGAGCAGTGTGTCAAGAAGCAGTGCGACTTGGCAGGTTAGTGTTTCGGAGGACGCGTAGCCCTCAACCTTCACCTCTCCCGAGTCTGTACGGGAGTTGCAGTGATGGGACAATTGGATATCACGAAATTGGGGAGAAAAATGTGTAAAAAGTACTATTATTTTGATTTATTCTTTATTTATTTTATTTTTTATCGGGGCCCTAGGTCTGAACCCCGACCTGAGCAACTGAGTCCTGCACTTCCTGATGGGCTGCCCCCAGCTGGAGAAGGTATGAAACAACACCTCCACCACCCTGATCCTCAACACAGGGGCGCCACAAGGATGCATGCTCAGCCCCCTCCAGTTGTGCCAGGAAAATAACCTCTCCCTCAACAAAACGAAGGAGCAGATCGTGGACTTCAGGAGGCAGCAAAGGGAGCATGCCCCCATCCACATCGACGGGGCCGCAGTGGAGAAGGTGAAATGCTTCAAGTTCCTCGGCGTACCAATCACTGACAATGGTCCACCCACACAGACAGTGTGGTGAAGAAGGCCTCAGGAGCCTGAAGAAATTCGGCTTGGCCCCTAAGACCCTCATAAACTTTTACAGGTGACCAATTGAGAGCATCCTGTCGGGCTGAATCACCGCCTGGTACGGCAACTGCACCGTCCGCAACCGCAGGGCTCCCCAGAGGGCGGTGCAGTCTGCCCAACGCATCACCGGGGGCACACTGCCTGCCCTCCAGGACATCTACAGCACCCGATGTCACAGGAAGGCCAAGAAGATTATCAAGGACCTCAGCCACCCGAGTTCACCCCGCTATCATCCAGAAGGCGGGGTCAGTACAGGTGCATCAAAGCTGGGACCAAGAGACTGAAAAACAGCTTCTATCTCAAGGCCATCACTGTTAAATAGCCATCACTAGCCGGCCTCCACCCAGTACCCTGCCCTGAACTTAGTCACTGTCACTAGCCGGCTACCACCCGGTTACTCAACCCTGCACCTTAGAGGCTGCTGCCTTATGTAACTGGTCACTTTAATAATGGAACACTGGACACTTTAATCATGTTTATATACTGTTTTACCCACTTTAAAATGTATGTACTGTATTCTAGTCAATGCCACCCTATCTAACTACTGCTGTACATATACTATTCTATCCACATATTTACATTTACGTCATTTAGCAGACGCTCTTATCCAGAGCGACTTACAAATTGGTGCATTCACCCTATAGCCAGTGGGATAACCACTTCACAATATTTTATTTTATTATTTTTTTTATTTTTTTTTAGGGGGGTAGAAGGATTACTTTATCCTATCCCAGGTATTCCTTAAAGAGGTGGGGTTTCAAATGTCTCCGGAAGGTGGGAGCTTGTTCCACCATTGGGGTGCCAGAGCAGCGAACAGTTTTGACTGGGCTGAGCGGGAACTATGCTTCCGCAGAGGAAGGGGAGCCAGCAGGCCAGAGGTGGATGAACGCAATGCCCTCGTTTGGGTGTAGGGACTGATCAGAGCCTGAAGGTACGGAGGTGCCGTTCCCCTCACAGCTCCATAGGCAAGCACCATGGTCTTGTAACAGATGCGAGCTTCAACTGGAAGCCAGTGGAGTGTGCGGAGGAGCGGGGTGACGTGAGAGAACTTGGGAAGGTTGAACACCAGACGGGCTGCGGCATTCTGGATGAGTTGTAGGGGTTTAATGGCACAGGCAGGGAGCCCAGCCAACAGCGAGTTGCAGTAATCCAGACGGGAGATGACAAGTGCCTGGATTAGGACCTGTGCCGCTTCCTGTGTAAGGCAGGGTCATATTCTTCCTTTAGTAGTGGTTTCTTTGCAGCAATTCGACCATGAATGCCTGATTCACACAGTCCCCTCTTTCAAAGTTCTTCTCCTTTTTAAAGTAATGATGGACTGTCGTTTCTCTTTGATTATTTGAGCTGTTCTTGACATAAAATGGACTTGGTCTTTTACCAAATAAGGCTATCTTCTGTGTACCCCCCCCTACCTTGTCACAACACAACTGATTGGCCCAAACGCATTAAGAATGAAAGAAATTCCACAAATTAACAAGGCACACCTGTTAATTGAAATGCATTCCAGGTGACTACCACATGAATCTGGTTGAGAGAATGCCAATAGTGTGCAACACTGTCATCAAGGCAAAGGATGGCTACTTTGAAGAATCTCAAATATAAAATATATTTTGATTTGTTTAACACTTCTTTGGTTACTACATGAGTCCATATTTTTTATTTAGTAGTTTTGTCTTCACTATTATTCTACAATGTAAAAAATAGTAAAAATAAGGAAAAACCCTGAAATGAGTAGGTGTGTCCAAACTTTTGACTGGTACTGTACATATTTATACTCCGGACTACGACATAGCTCGTCCTAATATTTATATATTTCTTAATTCCATTATTTTACTTTTAGATGTGTGTATTTCTGTGTATTGTTAGATATTACTGCACTGTTGGAGCTAGGAACACAAGCATTTCACTACACCCGCAATAACATCTGCTAAATATGTGTATGCGACCAATAAACATTTTATTTGATCGCTTCTAGCAATCCTAGGCTATGTCCCAAATGGCACCCTTTTCCCCATATAGTGCACTACTTTTGATTAGAGCCCTATGCTTTGGTCAAAAGTACTGCACTACATAGGGAAAAGGGTGCCATGTTGGACACAGCCCCAGGCAGAGCCCGTTGACTGACCACTGGCACCTGCATTGTAGTACCTACCTTTGTCCTTTAGGAGGCGCCGCTCCCTCTCTTTGTCTACCTCGTCCTGAAGGATCCTCATGAGCTGGAGCACCTACAATCACATTGTAGTTGAAACGACATGCTAGAACCAAACAAACCTCTAGTCTATCCCAACGTTTGCTTCCTCCCCCTCTCCTCCCTTAATTTCTATTTGTATCTCTACTTCCCTTCACCACCTCCTTTATTCATCCCCCTCTTTCCTCCCTCCCTCTGCTCCTTTAACAATGAAGAAGCTTTTATCATCAACTTCCATTGTCCTCCAAGAGTTGCTGAATCTCCTCAACTTCTCTCTGCCTACCTTCTCATCTCTCCCTCCCAGTCTTACCCTGGCAGCACATTGTTTACACTGTTTCTCATCCAGACAGTCTCCTGCAGCCTTGGCCAGGTTGATTTCCAGAGGGTTGTCCTTCAGATCCAGCCACTTCAGGTTCTGTACACACGCACGCACGCACGCACACACACACACAGAAAAAAAGAAGCCTGTTGAGACTGTGTAAAATGTTGAATGTCTTCAACCTCCATCCATATGCCACTGTGGTCATGTTGGAGTTCACCAAGTTTACCCAGCTCAAAGATAGCTGGCTTATTGTAGAGTTCACTGTGTAGTCTTGGTGATGAAAGGCACAAAAGACTTAGTGTTTTTAAAACTGTTTGTAATTAACTGTCTAACAATAGAATTTTCAGATTGTCGTGAAAGGTTATGGATTGGTTGATTACAGTTAGCTTTTCCTACTGTTGATGGTCGGATTCAAAGTTTATTCCCAGCTAATTCACAGGGATTTACAATTTTTTCTGATTAATATCTGTGTCCACCAAAAATAAATTAAGTAACAGTAAATATTATATATATATATATATATATATAATAGAATTAAGCAGATAACCATATTAATGAATAATAGTGGTAAAAATTGGACTTTTGGGACCCGGGGGTGAATACATTTTTCATTCCGCGCACCATTTGAAGCTTTTATAGCTTCTCGGAACACTATGCCCCTCTGGCATCTATTACATGAGAAGTATCATCACTAACTCATTTTGCAAAGTCAGCAGTATTTCCACACACACGCATTAAGCCCACTTATTTGTGGGCTTATTGTGTGGTGCCAGGATAACAACCTCTCCCTCAACGTGACCAAGACAAAGGAGAGGATCATGGACTACAGGGAATAAAAAGAGGACTGAGCACGCCCGCATTCTCATCTACGGGGCTGTAGTGGAACAGGTTGAGAGCTTCAAGTTCCTTGGTGTCCACATCACCAACAAACTATCATGGTCCAAACACACCAAGACAGTCCTGAAGAGGGCACGACAAAGCCTATTCCCCCTCAGGAGACTGAAAAGATGTTGCATGGGTCCTCAGATCCTCAAAAAGTTCTACAGCTGCACCATCGAGAGCATCCTGACTGCATCACCGCCTGGTATGGCAACTGCTCGGCCTCCGACCGCAAGGCACTACAGAGGGTAGTGCGTACGGCCCAGTACATCACTGGGGCCAAGCTTCCTGCCATCCAGGACCTCTATACCAGGCGATGTCAGAGGAAGGCCATACAAATTATCAAAGACTACAGCCACCCTAGTCATAGACTGTTCTCTCTGCTACCGCACGGCAAGCGGTACCGGAGCGCCAAGTCTAGGTCCAAAAGGCTTCTTAACAGCTTCTATCCCCAAGCCATAAGACTCCTGAACAGCTAATCATGGCTACCCAGACTTTTTGCATTGCCCCCACACCCCACCCCAAAGCCCTCTTTTACGCTGCTGCTACTCTGTTTATTATTTATGCATAGTCACTTTAACTCTACCCACATGTACATATTACCTCAATTACCTTGACTAACTGGTGCCCCCGCACATTGACTCTGTACCGGTACCCCCTGTATATAACCTCCCTACTGTTATTTTATTTTACTGCTGCTCTTTAATTATTTGCTTCTTTTTTTTAATTCTTAAACTGCATTGTTGGTTAAGTAAGCATTTCACTGTAATGTCTACACCTGTTGTATTTGGTGCATGTGGCAAATAACATTTGATTTACTTTTAATAAATTAACTCTAGTTCCTGGTCCAATTTATTTCCAGCAGAATGGCATCAGTGAACATGGCCCTCATATTGTGCTGTAGTTTGCCTGCTTGAACTACTGCTCTAGAAGAGCTTGGTGAGGGGCACTAACTACTATACCCGGGCAGATCTTGACCAGCAACATACCACCCTGCATCCCACTGCTGGCTTGCCTCTGAAGCTAAGCAGGGTTGGTCCTGGATGGGAGACCAGGTGCTGCTGGAAGTGGTGTTGGAGGGCCAGTAGGAGGCACTCTTTCCTCTGGTCTAAAAAAATATCCCAATGCCCCAGGGCAGTGATTGGGGACATTGCCCTGTGTAGGGTGCCGTCTTTCGGATGGGACGTTAAATGTGTGTCCTGACTCTCTGTGGTCACTAAAGATCTCATGGCACTTATCGTAAGAGTAGGGGTGTTAACCCTGGTGTCCTGGCTAATTTCCCAATCTGGCCCTCATACCATCATGGCCACCTAATCATCCCCAGCTTCCGGATGGCTCATTCCGCTCCCCTGTAACTATTCCCCAGGTCGTTGAGAATGTGTTCTCAGTCAACTTACCTGGTAAAATACGGGTACAAAATAACATGGGTGCCAATGGTGAAACATGCTTCCCTCTTTAAACATGCTAATCCCTTTGTTTTCTAATTAACTAGAGGGCAAGTCATTGTCTGGTTAATGACTTCAGTGATTAGATATGGTTGAGTATCGTGAGGTCCCTGGCAATTCCCACTTCTAGTGTGTGTGTATTACCTACCTTGAGCTGTGAGAAGCTGACAGGCAGAATTGTCAGCTTGTTGTTGTACAGGTCCAGGTGTTGCAGGTTGCCAAGGCGACCCAGATCATCAGGTAGAACGGTCAGTTGGTTCTTACTGAGGTCCACCTTGACCAGGTGACTGAGGCTGCAGAACTCCAGCTGGACACACCCACACACACAGTTATGTACAGTCTGTAATACTCATCTCTCTGTGGCGTCTATGATCCAGACAGGAGACAGTGGGATGTCTGCGCGAGTTCAACGCTCGGAGGAAACTCAAGGTACACTAGTGCTACTAACCCCTACACCCCTCTCCTCTACCCATACACCTCTCCTGTTAATACATTGTAGTACAACTCCTTGACCATCCGGCTGGGTTGCTACCATACATTAGTCTTTAAACGAATATCTACTTTAAAATACATTAGCCACTTGTCTTCAGAGGAGAGCAACATTGTGAGCAGGCTTTGAAGTCCAGCGCTAACACAACTGACCGAACTGAAGATTGTGCTGACCAGTGTTTGGCTTTGGGGCTGGGTTCATTCAAGGTTACTCACAGGCAGGGAGGTGATGTTGTTGCAGGACAGATCCAGGACTGTGACTTTAGGGAAGCCAGCCTGAAAGCACACACATAACAGTATGATAACAAGACTACTGCCTATAATACATGGCTTTATAAAGGTAATGTGGTGTGAGTGTGCCATTGTTGACCTACCAGTTCTTTAACAGGAACTTCAGTGAGGTTACAGAGGCTCAGATCCATCTCGTTGCCATCGATTTTGTCCTTCAGATTCAACACCTTGTTTTTACTCATCCTGAGTTTTGGGTGGGGGGCTGGGAGAAAATACAAATGATTGTGAAAACAGAAACTTTCAAACATAGCTATTCTATTATCTGTAGCCTATCTAGCCAAAAAGTTTGTGAGGAAGCATAAAGTAGCTAGCTAACGTAAGATACGTTGCAATCACTTCGTAGCTAAGATGACTAAAGTTACACTTTCTCTTCTAGCGTGCTACAGTTTCTACGTTGACAGCTAACGTAGTGACAGCGCAGCAAAGTAACCTTTTCTTGGTACAGACTACAGTAACGTTAGTGAAAGTACTCACCTGTTTCACTGAGAAATCACCGCCGTTTTCTATTGGTTTTCACGCGTCTCAAACCTTCTATTCCTAGGAATAAATACTACAACAATGTCTACTTTAAAGTCAGTTCGCAAAATAGTCGTAGAATGTGATTAAATCGCTGACAAATCTCTTGTGTGGAGGTATTGAGGCTGCAGTTAATGGTTACAATGAAAGTCCACGTCATTGATAGAACCGTCCAGTTGGGCCAATGACGCGACATTTCAGAGCATATCGCCACCTACAGCTTGGAGGAGCAACTGGCAAGTCACACACACACAGTGGAAGGTCTTTCAGTTCTTTCTTTATTGCTGTTCAGCATAGTCTACAATACAATTATTTAGTTTCAATAACATTACATTACATTTTAGTCATTTAGCAGACGCTCTTATCCAGAGCGACTTACAGTTAGTGCATACATTTTTTTTATTTTATACCCCCTGTGGGAATCAATAACACATTAAGACATGAAAAGCATACACAGTTTACAGTGCATTCGGAAAGTATTCAGACCCCTTAACTTATTCCACATTTTGTTACGTTACAGACTTATTCTAAAATGGATTAAATTAAAAACAGAAATATAACATTTACATAAGTATTCAGACCCTTCACTCAGTACTTTGTTGAAGCACCTTCGGCAGGGATTACAGCCTCGAATCTTCTTAGGTATGACACTACAAGCTCGGCACACCTGTATTTGGGGAGTTTCTCCCATTCTTCTCTGCAGATCCTCTCAAGCTCTGTCAGGTTGAATGGGGAGCGTCGCTGCACAGCTATTTTCAGGTCTCTCCAGAGATGTTTGATCGGGTTCAAGTCCAGGCTCTGGCTGGGCCACTCAGAGACTTGTCCCGAGGCCACTCCTGCATTGTCTTGGCTGTGTGCTTAGGGTCATTGTCCTGTTGGAAGGTGAACCTTCACCTCAGTCTGAGGTCCTGAGCACTATGGAGCAGGTTTTCATCAAGGATCTCTCTGTACTTTGCTCTGTTAATCTTTCCCTCGATACTGACTAGTCTTCCAGTCCCTGCCGCTGAAAACATCCCCACAGCATGATGCTGCCACCACGCTTCACTGTAGGGATGGTGGCAGGTTTCCTCCAGCCGTGAAGCTTGGCATTCAGGCCAAAGAGCTCAATCTTGACTTCATCAGACCAGATAATCTTGTTTCTCATGGTCTGAGTCTTTTAGGTGCCTTTTGGCAAACTCCCAGCAGGCTGTCATGTGCCTTTTACTGAGGAGTGGCTTCCGTCTGGCCACTCTACCATAAAGGCCTGATTGGTGGAGTGCTGCAGAGATGGTTGTCCTTCTGGAAGGTTCTCCCATCTCCACAGAGGAACTCTGGAGCTCTGTCAGAGTGACCATCAGGTTCTTGGTCACCTCCCTGACTAAGGCCCTTCTCCCCCAATTGCTCAGTTTGGCCGGGCGGCCAGCTCTAGGAAGAGTCTTGGTGTTTCCAAACTTCTTCCATTTAAGAATGATGGAGGCCACTGTGTTCTTGGGGACCTTCAATACTGCAGACATTTTTTGGTACCCTTCCCCAGATCTGTGCCTCGATACAATCCTGTTTCGGAGCTCTACAGACAATTCCTTCGACCTCATGGCTTGGTTTTTGCTCTGACATGCATTGTCAACTGTGGGATCTTATATAGACAGGTGCGTGCCTTTCCAAATCATGTCCAATCAATTGAATTTACCACAGGTGGACTCCAATCAAGTTGTAGAAACATCTCAAGGATGATCAATGGAAACAGGATGCACCTGAGCTTAATTTCAAGTCTCATAGCAAAGGGTCTGAATACTTATGTATATTTCTGTTTTTTATTTTTAATACATTTGCAAACAGTTCTAAAAACCTGTTTTCGCTTTGTCATTATTGGGTATTGTGTGTAAATTGATTAGGACATTTTTTAAATCAATTTTAGAATAAGGCTGAATGTGGAAAAAGTGAAGGGGTCTGAATATTTTCCAAATGCACTGTATATGACAAATAATTGTCTAAACATTGACAATGATTCATATTTGTTCATATTTAAGTGACATTTGCATTACATTTGGGTTTTAAAACATGTTCCAAGTTCAAATAAATGCCCCTAATGCGAATCACTGTATATGGAATACATATTGGCTTAGAGCAAGAACTATTCTGGGTGCCGCAGTAAAAATATTGTAGGGAATATTCAGTAGGGTCTGTAGAATGTATATATGTTGTCATTTCATGAGGCTCTGAATAATACAGAGTGTTGCTGGCCTTTTTACGCCACCCATTCAATTGGCTGCCAAATCACATCACATGTGCCTTACTGCACTACAGAAAACCCACTAACCAAACAACAGTGCAGGGCATGCTCACTAAATTAAAGGGCAACTACACTCAAAAATCAAAGTTTCTTATATTTTTCCCAGACCTCAAAAGTAATCCCCTGATGTCGTTTAAGCATTGTTGTGAACACAGAAAATCAAATTGTGTTGTTTTTATAATTATTTTTTGTTGTTGAATAAACTGGGGTAAATCAGAAACCTGGAAAAACAAAACCAAGAAAACTGATTTTAAAAAGGCCCTATCAACGTATTTTGCTGTGCATGACTACCCTTTAGAGTGTGTCATCCTGCAGCACAGCATTATGGGGGAAGTTGAGGTCAGGTCCAATATTGACTATGCATCCTGTTACATCGGGTGCTGTAGGTGTCCTGGAGGGCAGGTCCAATATTGACTATGCATCCTGTTACATCGGGTGCTGTAGGTGTCCTGGAAGGCAGGTAGTTTGCCCCCAGTAATGCATAAGATGTTTGGTCATGGTGGATGGTGGGCATATAACACAAACGTCTAGCAACTCAAAGGTTGAGGGTTCAAATCTCAACAAGGACAACTTTAGCATTTTTGCTAATTAGCACTTTTTCAACTACTTACTACTTTTCAGCTACTTTGCAACTATTTAGCATGTTAACTAACCCTTTCCCTAACCCTTTTAGCTAACCCTTCCCTTAACTCTTTAACATAACTCCTAAACTTAACCCTAACCCCTAGCCTAGCTAACGTTAGCCACCTAGCTAGAATTTGTAACATATCATACATTTAGGAAATTCGTAACATATTGTACGTTTTGCAAATTCGTAACATATAATACGAATTGTAATTAGTAACATATCATACGAAATGGGCGATGGACATCTACAAATTAATACATACGAAACGTAACATATCATACGAAAAGGCGTCTTCGGATTTACATACAGAATACGAAATGGTCTGAGAAGCCTACCTGCTAAGCTACCGGTCAGGTGAAACTTTTTGTACAAAATCCTAACTATATTTGTAAGTAAGATGTCCAGTAGAGGTCGGTGTTTGAAAGCATATTTTAATCGAAGAAAGCACCGGAACCACGGCGAAATAAGTGGGATCTCGCTTTTTGCAACACACAGTTTGAAAAAGTATGTGATCAAACAAAACTTCGGAAGTCATTGATGATGCACTTCTGATAAAGTGATACACGCATCAGCACACTGCTTCGAAGTTAGCTGCTTAGCGATTTCGACGCATGCCTCGGAGCTCTGGTATCAAACGTAACATCACTACTTCTATGTCAAAGATGTCAAAGTTGCGTCAATTCAAATCTGGCATTAGGAACAAAAGAGGTCTACACGACTTCTAAGATATACTAGTTATTTTAATTAATGTAAAAACCTTCAATGGTAAATATGATGTTTCGTATATACGGGCTCTTTGAAATACCTCGCAGGGCACTTCAGAGAACTAAATCCATTGTTTCAGATTGGTCTTCAAATACTCTTACAGAGAGAGAGTTCCCACCTCTCTGCTGGCCAATCAGAGTAGAGACTTGAGCGTGGTTTAGACTTACTCAGCCTATCCGTTGGCGCACAGGCTATTCCCCCGTCTCTTCTGTTACCAGGCATACGTTTATCATAACAACCTGTCATAGTGAGAAGAGCCAGCTCCCTTAGACACCATTCCTACGTCCAAGGAAGGTTCACAGATCACAAAGAACCAGTATAGTCTAGCATTTGGAGACACAAATCCTTATCTCATTTTACCCCCTAAAACAGCTCTTCACATCAATCACAGCTTGCCAGTGACACAACCTACATTAGCCCAGTCAAGAATGCATTCTTTCTAAGTTAGTCATCCCATCAATTATAAAAAATAATAAATCTCTCACAAAGATAATAAAACAAAAACACTATAGTAAATACTACAGTATACTGTTACAGGCTTTGGTTTTCCCATTTATATTTCGAGGTTGGATTTAGCGCGTTAGCACGTTGGGCGCACCGATTGGCGTCATCTCGTTAGTCCGTTTGTGTTACACCTGTGCTGGCTTGTCATCTCGTTAGTCAGACGGCGTTTCACCTTTGCTGGCACAGGGGATATATATATTTTTTTCCACCTTTATTTAACCAGGTAAGCCAGTTGAGAACAAGTTCTCATTTACAACTGCGACCTGGCCAAGATAAAGCAAAGCAGTGCGATAAAAACAACAACACAGAGTTACATATGGGGTAAAAAAACAAAGTCAAAAAATACAACAGAAAAATATATACAGTGTGTGCAAATGTAGCAAGTTATGGAGGTAAGGCAATAAATAGGCCATAGTGCAAAATAATTACAATTAGTATTAACACTGGAATGCTAGATGTGCAAGAGCAGCTGGCCCAGTGCTCCAGTTGGCTTGAGAGATGTGGAGGGTTAACACCTTTAGTTGAGTCACCCTATTTGATTTCTGATAAACAATCCTTTATCTGATCTTCCCTGTTTTCATTTTGCTTCACTTTTTGGTTTGCTTCCTGTCTTTCAGTTTGGTGGGTTTTTGTTGTTTGCCTCTTCAGGGTAAATGTAGTGGGTGCTCATGGTGGGTGTCTTTTAGGTCCCAGTTGATGTTGCTAGTCAACTTTCAGTAGACACCCCCATGAGTGTCTTTCAGAACCCCTCCTGTTTCGTTTGGATGTGTTTAGTGACTTTGTTAGTTCCCTATTCTGTTTGAGCGCCAATTAATACTAGTCTGCAAAAACACTACAATATATTCTTGTTATTTTACTACAGTATTTTTTACTATAGTTAACTGTAAATAAAATGTAAATGTAAATACTACAGTAAAGTCTGCAAAAACACTACAGTAAACTATAGTATTTATACAGCTGTATGATCTTCATTTGAGCCAGTTTGCTACAACAGGAAAATAATCCTGCAGCAAGAGGAAATGTGGATTATAATTAATGGACATTTTTGTAGGTGTTGATACATTTTTCATCAGACAAATCAGGTTCCATTTTGGACGCATCACATGTTTTTTGGAGTCACAGCACCTTGCTGATCCTGTCAGACACTGACACTGTGCAGGAAGTAGTCAGATTTACACAAATGACATATTTACACGTAGGTCAAAAGGTCCCAACCTATTGCTGTGACCCCATTTCCTCATCTCCTTTTGTCACAGTTGTCTCATTCACTGGATGTAAACAAGAAATGGTAAAGGACTTCAGTTCAAAAAACTTTATTGTTTTTTTGCAGTTGACATTTTCAATCAGCATTCTACAAAAGTGAACCATGGTCCAGTATACTGTAGGTGAGAGGGATACAGGTAGGGGTGTATGAGCTGACGGTGTGTGAACACTAGATAACAGAGCTGTAGCCAGCCTATAGTTGAGGATAAGGAAGAGGGCATCTGTAGTGTGTCTTATAGACTATCTATGCATTTCAAATGGCACCCTATTCCCCATATGGCTCATTACCTTCACTTAAAAGGGAATTGGGCTCTGGTCAAAGTAGTGCACTATACAGGGAATTGGGCTCTGGTCAAAGAAGTGCACTATACAGGGAATTGGGTTCTGGTCAAAGTAGTGCACTATACAGGGAATTGGGTTCTGGTCAAAGTAGTGCACTATACAGGGAATTGGGCTCTGGTCAAAGTAGTGCACTATACAGGGAATTGGGCTCTGGTCAAAGTAGTGCACTATACAGGGAATTGGGTTCTGGTCAAAGTAGTGCACTATACAGGGAATTGGGTTCTGGTCAAAGTAGTGCACTATACAGGGAATTGGGCTCTGGTCAAAGTAGTGCACTATACAGGGAATTGGGTTCTGGTCAAAGCAGTGCACTATACAGGGAATTGGGTTCTGGTCAAAGCAGTGCACTATACAGGGAATTGGGTTCTGGTCAAAGTAGTGCACTATACAGGGAATTGGGTTCTGGTCAAAGCAGTGCACTATATAAGGAATTGGGTGTCATTTGGAGACAATATGACAATACAGAAAGGTCAGAGGGGTGTACCACTATGAGTACTCTTTATGGGGGGGGATCTGTGGAGCATACCACTGTGGGTACTCTACAGGGGTGTTGAGACTGACCTAGACTACCATGCTTTACTCTACAATCGCCTCATGCGCTGCAAAGTGTGTTGCTTAGGTAACAGCAAGAAGTGCATTCCATGTTGGTGTAATCATCCCTTTTTTAAAAGTAGTTTTGTTTCTTCTCAAGTACCATTATTAATTTCACATATCATCCACGTAATGAACAACACATTTTTGTTTAAAGAAATAAAACACAGAACATGTGACGACATTAACAGGAGAGCTATACACTAAAAACAATATAATAGAAAATTAAAAAAATTAAAGGATTTCACAAAATGAAGAGAAGAAGGTTCAGGTTTGTCTATCGAACAGCTCAGGTGTTTTTGTAGGGTGATGTGTGCTCCTTGTTTCCAGGTATAGGTTCTGTATTGCTTTAATGTCCTTGTGGTAAAGCTCTTTACACCAGCGAGTCAAACTTAGATAATACTGGTGTGTATGACTGTGTGTGTGTTGGGAAAGGTGTGCAAGGGACACAGGTGGTAGTTCAGAGGTCATTCTTCCACAGTTAATAACCCCAAAACAAATCATTACATTACATTCTCCCCTGATTGTTCCACATCCTCCATCGGCATCGTACATTCTCAGGGACTCCGCTCTGTCTTCTTTACAGTTCAGTATCTATCTACCACCACCAATTTGGAGCAAATCAAGTCCTCCATTTTAGGGACAAATCTGCCATTTTTGATCAAATCCTCCATTCACCACCATGTACAGCAAGTCCAGTTTCTTAGCTAACGAGGCAAGACCCATTCAGGACAGATCACTGTTGAGTACAGTAGGGCTGATTGGAGACATAAGAGCGCTGCATGCAAAACCAGGGCCGGCGTCTACTGGTTCATGGACTGGAGCCGGAGAGTCCAGTCCAGTAGAATCCAGTTTGGTAGTCTAGTGACGCTAACTGTTGTTTTTATGGTGTTCGACAACTCGTTAGAATGTCAAACAGAAATACATGAATATTAATTAGATTGCAGATCACACTAACCCCTGATTGGTTGGTTGGTCGAGGCAAGGGGGGGAGGAGTCCCAAAGGTCTTACCAATGACACATAACACAAGAAAGCCATTATGAAACATTGAGGGGGGAGGGAACGGTCTAACTCTAGCAGACTCCTTTTTGGACTGTGGATAGGTTAAATCCTCTTCAAGATTTCCCTGTTAGTTTTAGCAACTGAGATAGACGCTCCTCTATATTTATTTACCAGGTAGAGCGTGAGGAGAGGTGTAGGACGGTTGAGTGAGGACACTGCCTCAGGACAGGGGCATTGGTTGATCAGGTGAGGAGATGCAGGAATGAAGGACGAGGTCTACTGCGTAATCATGAGGTTGCGTAAAATGGATAAAATATCAGTCTGTGCTGTTATGATGCTGAGGTCAGAACTGGACATGTGTGGACGTGTTACACAATGAGTGGTCCGCGGCGTGGTGTGCGAGGTGTGTGTTTGGGACTCTGGCCGTCCCTAGTCTCCGCCCCTTGCTCCTCCATATTGATATTACTGGTTGAGGCGTGGTGGGGGAGGGGCTCCAACACTGGCCTATAGCCTCCCAGATACATCAGACCTGAGAGAAAGAGTGAGAGCGAGAGAGTGAAAAAGAGAGACATAGAGAGAGAAAACAAAGGATATACAAGTAAAACAACATTCAAGGTCCTTGTGTTGAGGACTGATGTTCTATCGCCATCTAGTGGGTGATAATGGTAGTGTCTAAAGTCTGTGGCAGACCAGTCTAACTGGGGGGAAGGGGATTGGTAAACGGGGATACCTAGTCAGTTGCGCATGCATTCAACCAGAATGTGTCTTCCGTATTTAACCCAACCCCTCTGAATCAGAGAGGTGTGGGAGGCTGCCTTAATCCACGTCATTGGCGCCCGGGGAGCAGTTGTTGTTGGCGGTTAACTGACTTGCTCAAGGGATTCGAACCAGCGACCCAAAGCGCTGGCCCAAAGCGCTTAACCACAAGGCTACCTACCTGGTCATATAGATGGGGAGTTAAAGTGAGGCCTACTGGGCCGCATGCACATTCAATAAGGGACCGAACCCAACTTCAGAAATGTGCACAAAACGCTTTTACTAGATGTGTTTCTCAAGTTGGGATTCATCCCTGAAAAACAGGAGAGCTACAGTAGCTACATGCAGGGTTTTGTACTAGCACTGCACTTACAGAACCTAATTCAACTAATCAAGGCCTTCTTGAGGATTAGTCAAAGATGGGTGTTTGAGTGCTGGGTTGAAACTAATATAAACTCTGAACACCGTTTGGCTCTCCAGGAGAAAGGTAAGAGATCACTGCTCTAAATCACACTATGGTTATTTACCAGGAAGTGGTTATTTACCAGGTAGTGGTTATTTAACAGGTAGCCAGGTAGTGGGTATTTACCAGGTAGTGGTTATTTAACAGGTAGTGGTTATTAACCAGGTCGCCAGGTAATCGTTATTTAACAAGTGGTTATTTGGCAGGTAGTGGTTATTTAACAAGTGGTTATTTGACAGGTAATGGTTGTTTACCAGCTAGCCAGGTATGGGTTATTTAACAGGTAGTGGCTATTTACCAGGTAGTGGTTATTTACCAGGTAGTGGTAATTTAACAGGTAGTGGTTATTTAACAATTGGTTATTTACCAGGTAGTGGTTATTTTAACAAGTGGTTATTTACCAGGTAGCGGTTATTTACCAGATAGTGGTTATTTACCAGGTAGCGGTTATTTACCAGGTAACCAGGTAGTGGTTATTTACCAGGCAGCGGTTATTGACCAGTTAGTGGTTATTTACCAGGTAGC